>NW_025783302.1:0-62706 GCF_021130785.1 Homalodisca vitripennis | reverse complement strand
ACCATGTGATTTCAACTTGATTGAATCAAATATGATGATAAAAGTTTAAAATATAATTTTATCATAAATATAAATAATACTACATTACTTTACTTGCAATCAAAATAATGCGGTTTACTTCATACATAAATGACTGCTCTTCTTAATTATTATTAGTATAAGGCCTGCTGGACTAGTTTTGTCAACATGAGATTGTCTATACCCTCGATTTATTATGACATGTGTTTTTATAAGGAATGTGAGAAATCTACACACTTCTCGGCTACACACTGGAATTTTTAGGTTGTTATGGAAACTCAAGTAATGAAAGACGTTAGTCTAAATATTTCAGTGAAATAGCACTTTAAATATTTTTAAATTTAGATCATGATCTTTTTCTTAGTTTTGTTCAGACATTTAAGTTTATTAAGAAATAATCTTGACACATAAATAAAGTTGATCAATATACTTCTTAAAGCTAGGAAAACAATGTGACACTACGTTTTTACATTACATATAAAGTTAAAGTATTAGGACTAATAAATTTTTCATCCTCCAAAGTGAATTTTCCTAGCGTCAGGATACTACACATCTGAATAAAAGTACAGACTTGAAAAGTATTATACAACCCAGTTTGATTTTACAAAGAATCACAAACCTATATTAAAAATCACATATATAAAAACTCAGACGTGATAATATCTTCATGTTCTAATAATTAAATGTATAAATGTTATAAGATTTCATTTTATTTTATTTTGTTTCTGTGTTATAAAACAAAGTGATTTATTTATTAGTTTATGATTTTAATTGGATATAGAGATATTACACACTTATAAAGCTGTAATTAAATAGTTTATTAGTGAAGACAATGGTTTACTCAGACAGCCTTGAAAAAAAAGATAATAGGATTAGCGACTTCTATCAGAAATTGTTGCTAAGCCACCGGCAGAATAATAAATACTTAGTCAGATTACAACAGAGGTTTTACACTAAAGTCACATAAAACCACAGTATTAAATAAACACATTACACTTTTGTCATGTTTCTAAAAACAAATGTACAATTCGTGTCTCAAGTTAAATCTCGATGAAAACATGAAGTGGCTCCAGTGAGGGCGTGTCGTAGGGGGCGCTTACAGCATAGACTTGGTATACAGGTTTTTAACCATTAAAACACAAACTGTAAATAATTTAATTATTTTTAGTTCTTGAGTAGTACAGGTACGAATAGATAATAGGGAATAATTAGAATCTTGTAACTTTAACAGTATAAACATATCTGTCACACATTATTTAAAGAGGTTTGTGCCAAAAAATATTTTGTTATAATGTTTACTATACAAAATGAGCGGGCTAGATGTTAATGTTAATAGCTTTTTCTCATTTTATTCTGATTTTTTCATTATGACCTACATAAAAAATATCTTTTTTTAACCCTCCAACTGTTATCCACAAAATTTTTTTGGTCATTGCCGCTTCTGTAGTGTTCACCCACAAAATTTTGTTGTCAAACATTCCCTCATATAATTACTTTTTACAATATACTCCGTCAACGTATCGATTTAATTCATGCACCATTGCATTTGGGAAGAAAAATGGTAGGGAACAGGCAAGTTTTATGGTATTAAAAGAAAGATAAGTTAATTTAGTAACACTGTGTATTTTATTGTAGATTTGCATTTTTTCTTACTGGTGCGCTTTATTACACTTTATTTTTATAAACTTGGTATTTTTAATATATTTAGTTATATCTATGGTTTTATAAAACTACATAATATTTCCCTTTACTTTTAAACCATATATTTATAAATTTTTATATAGTACAAAGCTTTCAAACCCATTTTATATATTGCTGAAAGAAAATATTTTGTAAAAGTTTTGAATAATGGTAAAATGTAACTTTTTTACTTTTCAAAAAATAATTTATGGAAATTATTTTTATTGCTGCTGTACATTTCAGTTCATTCTAAATAAAAAAAATATGCAATGTAACATGTATTCATGGACAATTGTATTAGCAAAATCTGTTTTACCAAAGTCTTACGTGTACACCAGATTTTCAGATTTATGCGCATTGCTGATTTTTGTTGTATAGCTTTATGATGCTTTCATAAATGTGTACAACGTTTGTTTTTCGGAAAACCAGATAAAATTTAACACAGAATGGCTATCTCACTTTTAAATATTTCTCACTATAACTTTGCTTTTAATATAAAACAATGTAGTATTAAAAATAGCGAACCTATTGGAAATATTCTTGATACTTTATTAAAACTCCAAATGTCCTTAACAGTTATAAAATTCTTCAAATAAAAATTAGAAATTTTATCACTCCTTTTTTTAGAAAAATCTAATTAAAATTAACTATCTAAAAAGTTATATAAAAATATAATTCAATATAGCAATTCTTACTCAAATAATAATAACTAAATTTAAATAATATTCTTTCATACAAAACTATATGAAAAACTTACATTTAAATTATCCAACAAGCAGTATTGTTTTATAGGTAAACAATTTAAAAAAAATATACGGTGCTTTGTACTTCCCGACATAGAGTAGAAATATTAGTCCTAATTTATGAGCCTTGCATAGAACTATATACTATATTTTAATAATTTAATTCACTAATATTTAACATACTAATCTAATTGAATATAATTTAATGTTCAGTGATATGTTAGTCCACAAATCGTTACAATATTTATTTATATATATATATAATTATTACATTTATTTATTTAGTTTTATGTTCTATACCAAACATATCTTGTCTTAATTATAGATGAACAATTGTTTAAATTGACGCCTTTGGAGTAATTATAATAACAGAACTAAATTTCAGAGTAGTTGTTGAAAGCCGATCCATATAAACAGCTAGCCTCTCAGTTTGTTAGTGGATTAAAGAAATATTCCTAGTAGACCATTCTGTCAGTGTTTTTAAACAATGGGATCTGTTTATGGTGGGGATGGCCTTCAAGTAATTTTTGATTAATCACTTGTAATGATTTGTAATTTAAAGTTTTGTATTTCAGTTTCCCGACCATAACAATTCTTCTTTTTTTTTTGCACTTAAAATACCATTTTATTTGGTGAATATCTTTCGTTACTTAAAATGTAAAAACTCGGATAAGTAACTAGTGAATGTACAATTGGATTTAAATTTCCATTGAATGTGTTTATTTTAGTGAAATGTAATACTATTGTTATATTTAATTTTAATATTCTTTGGATTAGAATTGGTTTTAAAGGAAAAGTGGTATTACAATATTATGATTTAGTTGGTTTGGCTATAAAAATAAAAAAAAAAAATTTTACAAAACTAATCTTTTGTCAGGTAAAATATAATTAAAAGCATATTTCGTTTACTTTAAATGGTAAGAGAGCAAGGATAATCAAATCGAGACACATATAGAAACAATAATATACAGACTTTAAACAAATTTGTTCTTATTTTTAAGTAAAAAAATATAACACTAATTAACCTAATTTAATAAAACTTATATATAAGTAATAAATTTAAATAACTAAAATTTAATATATGATTCTATACACAACATAATACTCATGATTCAATTTATAATCATAATATGGTTATATTATGAGCAAATAGAAGCTACTAAGAAATAATTCTTCATGTATTACGTTTAATCCTACATAATTATTTGAAATTCCTGGAAGGGTTCTTCTCAAAATTGTTCACATTCGATACGAAGGTTTTGGGATCGAGGCATAGTGTATGAGTAGAAATTAAAGTAGAATGATTTTTATTAAAAGAGAACTTGGATACTATAAATACAAAAGCACTAACTCTATAATTAAAATTTAAACTGTGCACTTTAAAATGCATTGTATAGAAACAAGGATATCTCCTTCTCAATTTATATTTCGGCACTAGTGCATGGTATTGAATTCTCAATGTTTTAAAGGCTACATTCTTCATATTTAATACTGATTTAAGTCAAAACAATAACATCTAAGAATTTAAAAAACTTATTGTATGTTTTTTAAAAAGGTAACTCATTATTTCCTAATGCTCCTATTAATTATGATTTGAATAATTCATTACTGTTTAAGAATTGTACAACATGAAAAATCTTCGTTTATTATTTCATTCAATATTTATTTGCAGCTTTTTAATAATTATTATAATGTAAAATATACGGTATATCTAATGTGTCTAGGATTTTTATTAAATATAATACAATTGAAGGGTCGCGAGCAAGAACAATCAGAGTCAATTTTTTACGAAATCGAGTTTTCAGTGCCATTCGATAGCTTAATAGAAGTAGATTTCTTAATGCTATTACAAACGTGCAAACACAAGTAGAGTCACTAAGTTTTTCAAAGGGAAAGATATAAGCTAACGGGCAAGAAACATCATAGTCCATGCGGCGGCGCACAATAACAATCAGAGTCAATGTCGCTCCCCTCCACCTCACTCTAACTCAGATTCAGTCAGGTGCTTTGTTGTTTTGTTTCCAAAACATAACCCTACTTTAGTGGATGTGTGAATGTTGTGCGGACAAGTTTTCAAGATTGTTAGATTATTTTAACTGTTAGTAAACGCTATGTTGAGTGATATAAGTGGAAGTGAGGGGGAGGAAGGGACTCATGTTGGTTTACAAAATGCAAAGAAAAGGAAGAAAACGGGGAAGATGAGCGACGTGATGAAAAAACTTCGTGCAACTACTCATGAGGTTGGTGATGATTGTCAATGTTCTCGTTACAAGTGTTTTCACGTTGTTTCACCGGAAAACCGACAACGTATCATCAATAACTTTAACGGACTAGGTGATTACAACGCACAAAATCAGTACTTGGGTGGCCTTATATCTGTTGTACCTGTTAAGCAGCGCCGCAACCGAAATTCCCAAGAAGAGGCTAATTTCAATCTTTCTTCTTATTGTTACCGTGTTCGTGCATATGTAGATGATAATTTACAGGACGTTACAGTTTGTTACAAAGCATTCATGTCATTACATGGCATTGGGGAACAATCGCGTTCAAACCATAAAGAAACACCTTACTAGTTTTGGAGAGGTCAAGCCAGATGGGCGAGGTAAACATGCAAACAGATCTAATGCTCTGTCCGAAGAAACAACAGCAAAAGTAATAAGTTTCATTCAATCCCTAAAGGGTAGAAAATCACATTACTCTTTGAAGGACACATCAAAATTATACTTACCTGAAGAGCTCAATAAGTCTAAATTGCATAGAATGTACAATGAAACAAATAAAGATAATACTGTTGGGTTCACTACATTTCGAGACATTTTTGATAGTAAATTCAATATTTTCATTCGGGTACCCAAGGAAAGATACGTGCAGTACCTGTGATGTACTTAAAGCAGAAATTTCTGTTTTAGAAGAAAAAATCAATGGAGCGGATGACAAAAAAACTAAAGATACATTATCACAAGATCTAACAAAGAAACAAAAAGAAAAAGAAATTCACCTGGCTAAAGGCACAAAATTTTATTCAATTAAAACTAAGTGCAGGAAGGAAGCAAGAAGAAAAGAAGAATTTGAGGCCGTTACGATGGACTTTTAAAAAAATTTGCCTACACCAAACATTACAACATCTGACGTATATTATCGACGCCAGCTCAACTTTATATCATTCAATGTCCACGTGTTAAGTGACTCTACATCGTTGTTTTACACATACGACGAAACCGTCGCCAAGAAAGGGAGCAGATGATGTTTGTTCAATGCTTGAACATTTTTTTGACAATGTACTAAGCTTGAATGTGCGACAATCTTGTTCTGTTTTGCGACTCGTGTGCAGGACAGAAGAAGAATTATACCGTCATACGCTTTTTACATCACACAGTTGTGGACAAGGACCGTTTCGATAGTGTGAAAGTTGTGTTCCCCATAAGAGGTCATTCGTATATGGAGGGAGACAAAGACATGAGCGTTGTAAACTCAAAAATCCTACACAGAGACACCAGATGACTGGAGGGATGTGCTCAGAAATTCGAGGGTGAAACCTTCACCTTTCACAGTAATAAACTGTGGCACTGAGGTTAATTTTCAAACCTGCACGAAGTACTTTTCTGACAAGTACTTAAAAAAATGTCGCATCCCAACGAGACCTATAAGAGTACTCAAGATTGACAAAAATGAACCAAGATTCATGCTGCACAAGTCTAACTACTTTGGTAGTTATTTAAAGGCTGTCTTAGTTCCTCCAGTGAAAAAAAAGCAAAATTCAAGAAATCCTAACAAAAACAACTCTCCAAAAGTGCTTAGTAAACAGTACAACGGACCAGTGCCTATTAAAGCGGCAAAAGTGAAAGACCTTTTACACTTAAAACAGTTTTTTGACACGCCAGGAGTCAAAAGCTTTCTATGAAGCGTTAGTACCTGACAGTTGAATGTTTAGAGGAAGCCTCGGACGGCGAGTTTGCAGACGACCCACTCATTGATGAGGCCCAGTGACGGGGAAAACCAATCAAGGTCATGACTCTTTTTTTTAAATATTTAAAACAACCTTTTATTGTCGTGACTTAAAAATGTTTACTATGTTTGGAATAAACTAAATACTATTTGTAACATGTTTGGATAGTTATTTTTAGCTTTAGACCTTTTTAATAGTAGGTAGGCGACGTTAAACTTTAAAAACTGTTTTCTGGCAAACTAGGTTCAGTTGACTCTGATTGTTCTTGCCCGCGACCCTTCAATTCTTTGTGTATAGTGTAACATATTAAAAGTGAAATATTGCCTGTTTTAGATATTTAGGTAGGTCCATGACATAATTGTTTTCAATGCGCATAAAAGCGATCTGAAAAATATACTACTATATGCACAACTAATCCTCTGCGGTAAACTCAAACTTCAATTACGGGAAGGCTGTTTTGGTCCGTTAACTAGGCAGTATAATTACGTGAAGCTACTATACAATACAAAATAAAATAAAACTTTAATTTGGCTTTACAAATAATAGAAACCATTTTTGTTTTTAGGGAATAATCTTCTCTACAGCTAACAGAAACAGTTTTGTAGTCTTAATCGAATGTTTTATTGGCACTATTTAAAGCCTGTCATGATTATTCAGAACGAAGACACGGTATCTAATTTGTCAGTGAAATTAACTAAGAGTTAAAAAACTGAGTTTATGTTTTTAACAGGTAAAATATTATCTTTTATCACTTGCAACTCAAAAGTTTATAGAGGAGGGAGGAAAATGGGGGCTTTTAAAGCACACAAATATAGAATACGATGAAAAAAGATAAATCAATATACCAGTATGCAGTTTACATTTGAGAAAAGGAAATTAATTCAGGAATATATAAGAAATGTATAATCAGCTGAATATTTCATACAGAGAGAATAACGTCACCTGTAAAACTTCCGTTTATCAACTGCGCTACAAAAGCCCTGTCCAACCATTTCCGGTCATAAGCTTTTGTCCGTTCCGTTATATCGATTCAATGTCCTCCTGGCTTTTCTCATTTTGGAGTTTTACCTTTGTATTACTGTAACGAGTAGTTATAGAGATATTATTTCCTGTTTGTCTGCTAGTAGAATGTATCATTAAAAGTTTATCCTTCTGTTAATTTTACTATATTATTTTAATATATTATATTATATTATATTATTATATTATATTTTTATATTATTTTATTATATTAAATTATATTATTTTATTATATTAAATTATATTATATTATATATTATGGAACGATTATAACTAAGTATCATAGGTACCATAGGTTATATTTGTAATCATTAGTATCGACGAAAATTGTCAGATAGAAGTAATACAGGTAAACTAATTGTAACACTTAATGACCACAACAAGCATGATGTAAAGGAAAGTAAATGTATTTTTATATTAGTTTTCAAAAGTGAACTTCAGCGAAAAATTAAATGTGCAATAAACATTAAATTGCATATTTTAAGTATACTGTAACAGTAGATAGAAATCATGTGTCATTTTGTAAACCAGTTATAGTTTCATTGTACACTATAGGTATAATAAAATATCTCTTATGAAAAACCAATTAATTTGAGACGGAAAAATCATTTGCCTTGCCTCCGAGCAGGGACGAAAAGAAACGTCGGGACAAACGATGAGGCAAACCATGAAAGTTTGGTAGCAAAGGTGGGACGAAGGTACTGACGGTCGTTGGAACTTTCGTCACATCAGAGACCAGAACGCCTGGATGAACCGCAGCAAAGGGTAGAGAACTTCTACCTGTGTCAGTTCCTGACGAGGTTTGGCTGCTTTAGGAAGTACCTTCACTGGATGAGAAAGCTCGGTTCTCCTCAAAATGGGTATTGCCGGAGGGCGATAAGACGCTCATGATTCGTTATTCGAGTGCATAATTTTCACCAAGCACAGAGCACAAAGCTTGTCACCACGATCGGTGATGTCTCAGCAGAAACAGTGGTGGAGATGGTACTGTGAAACGAGGGCAAGTACAATTCCGTTTCAACGTTCTTCCACATTTCCTTCTCGTGCCTGAACTAAAAGAGGGCTGCCTGACTGACACTTCCCGGGAACAAAGCCCAGGGAAATGTAGCTCGACTCTGTTAGGGCGCAGGACACGCGGCCGTTAATGAAATAATCCTTTAAAAGTTTCATGGCCTGGATCCCAGCGGCCTGTAGAGGGTTTATTGGGTATTCCTCTTGTTGAATGAGACCAGTCCCTCACTCTGTGCGTAAATGTGTTCCCCTTACGAAGAACACTATCTTAACAAGTGTCTTTATTTCCTTTACTCCAGATTCTTTAATTTTCTACTGAGTTGAGACAAATCCAAAAGCCACTTTGTAATTGTTGGGGAAAGGGGTTTGGTATCATGCTCCCTAACTCGTGAGACATATTTTCTTCGAGGAAACATATCTGGGTTAAAATTTTTGTACCAAGAGGCTGGTAGGTTTGATTTTATAAAATGCCTCCTTTAATTCATCCTAATGTCCCCGATTCAAGCCTCAAATATTGGTAGGCAAAATAACATTTATGTAATATAATATCTTATGGTAGTTCCTAGTAACGTTCCTGGTTATGACCAGGATCGGACTTCTAATCGTTTGTTTTATACCTAGTCCAACGCATCGTCAACGCTAATCAAAGTGGAAATTTTAACAAAATCGAAGCAGTCTTGTATACTGTAAAAAGTGATAGAGTATTCACGCATTATTCATTAGAAATACACATTTATAGCCCTTGCTATAAATGTAAATTTATAGTCCTTACTTAAAGAGTGCAACCTATCTTCTTTATCTTAAATTAACTTTTTAAATCTTACCTGATACTTTTGGAAATCCAGGATATGTTTGCTATTAATTGTACACAAAAGTATCATGTGCTTTTTGCCAGAAATCTATCACCAGAAATATTATATTAAAGTTTGGACATTTGTAATTATTTAAATATAAAATTTTAGCACAAAAAGCATTAACGCAATAATAAAAACTTACGTTTAGGTGCAAACATGACCACAATAACCTTAAATGTACCTGTGGAACATCATAAAATGTAACATTTCGTGTTTTTTTTAATAAATATTAAATTTATTTATTTAATTGTTATTAATACAGTAGCTTCCTTACAAACCGACTATGGCGTACGGATCCAGTCATAGGCCGGATAACATACATGTTGGTTAAAATGAAAATCTGAAAACAAAAGCACGACTTGAAATGTAAAATCCTTTGCAGATACGACATTAATTAAGAAAAACATTATTACCAATAGTCATATTAAATATATGATTATTTATGAAAATATTTAGTGCTATAATAATCATTTACTCATAAAATCAGGCTTCATTCATTGTTTCTACCATTGCAGCTTGTAAGAGGTAGAAAAAACACTAACAAGTATATAAACAGAGGGATGCGTGGTGACTTCTGTGTTTATTGACGGTCCGTCGTTGTTACGGTGGATTTCAAGTTTAATCATGTCTTCCTGGAAGGATAGGGTAATCAGACGGGCGGTTAATCTGTGGGTGGATGAGACGGAACGTAGTGTATAACTGTATAATAAATGATAAGAATAAAACACCATTCCGTTACCCTTAGCTTCTGTATGGTAAATTGTATGCAGAAAAAGTGTCCAGTTGCTCGCTCATAACACCAAAGAAGAAAAGATTCTCCTCATTTTCAGTTCCTGGTTTTGAAAAAGTAGGCAATTCATCATATTCTGACTCTAATCTTTTATTTCAGTACATCTTCATGACGTAAGGGAATTTCACAAATACTGACATTTCTGTGAGATGGACCATGTGGATCGTAGTTGAGGTTTGCATACTGCATAGTGTTTCCTACAGCAGAAGTCCAACAGAAACACAGTATAAGAAGTTGTTACATACATTTAAAGACGAGTAAACGTATAAAGATATGACAATTCCACATTTCTTATTCGTGTTTTGACCTTGGAGCAGTTATACAATATTTTGCCCTGAAGCATTCCATCGGTATGTGCTCGGGGATCTCTTTTTATTAACAGATAAGGTGTATAAAAAATTAAATAAAATCTTCAAAGTAATAAATATTTAATGTTTTTTTATTATATATGTATTTTTATTATATTATATACCAATACTGTCCGAAATCAATATAAAAAATCCCTCTTATTTTCGTTGGACTTGAAAACTTCAATATACTATTTTGACGGTTGAAGATTTACTTTATTGTATAGCGTATCTATAAACTAATCCATAAAACTCCACTATTTAATTTTGTAGATCAATATAAATGAGAAATATATTACAGTATTAAATAGGTGACAGAAAGCAAAGAAATATAACAACATTCAATATTAAATTAGTTAAAATAACAAGTGTTGTACCCAAACAAGTATAAACGAGTGTAAAAAATTAAAAACATGTTTGCATAAATCTCATGTAGCAAAAACAACATCAATTGATTATTATTTAGCAGATAAACAACATTAATTCTTGATTAATGTATTATTAGTATAAGGATTGTGCTCAGTTCAACTATTACTATTAGGTTTTTGCCTTCTTTATTACATTTTTCGTAACTTTACCTTTAAGGAGCGGTTATTCAAAATAGTAGAAAGAGGTAGGTGGTAGGTGTTTTTTAATCACAAAAATTTAGTTCAGTGATTGTAATAAAAAATCTTGTTTTGAATTCTTTGTGACTAGATAGCAAGGCAGAACAGAGTGTGTAGATTATTGTATTTCTGTTTATCTATAAAGTAACTCAGAGATGCTGGGGAAATGCACTGTTTATTTCTGAAATTCAGGTGATGTTCCTGAAGGCAGGATTTGGAACACGAAGCAATTAGGAATCTTCCCTGCAACAGTGTGATAGGAAAGAATGCTGAGATTGGCATTTCTAAACTTACAGTGACGTCTCATGATTTAGTTAAAATTGAGCCTTTCATTTATCAGTTACAGATAATTTTCCGTTTGGGATGTCACAAATTACCTGTTGTGGAAATTATAGATACGGTTTATCCTAATATGGGTAGTTTTACTAATTACAACACTTAACTTATTTAGTTCCAATCAATATGTTCTGGGACACCGAATTAGAGTAGAATGTGTGAGAGTGGGTTTAGTGAGAGATGGGATTTCCTTAGAGAACTATGACATTATTGAACTATAACAAACTGCACGTTATGATTATTTCGCCTCAACGGTCGAGATACAAATTGATAGCAGAAAAACTACAAATATAGCAGAATGAAGATCTTGAAATGGTGAAAGTTTGGTAGATAAGCTATGCGAATTTTATCAAATACTGCTCTAGACAGTCAGTTTATTCTATGCTGAATCGGCCTAAACAACCCCTCACGTGACACGACGAAACATGTGAGCTCATTGCAGTACTGTCGAACAACAGTTGGGACTTTCTCTATTAAAGGTACAAGAGGATGGTGGGAATAAACCAATCCCATATCAATCTAGAAAGTTTACTGTATTAGAAGACAAGTTTACTGTGTACCATAGAGAAGCGTTGACTTTAGTGTGTCCCATTTACTAGTTTTGAAACTTTGTTGAAGTGAAACATTTCACCATGGTGACTGATAATTCAGTTCTAGCTCGGCAGCTTTAGTACTTAAGAAAATAAGATTCATGAGACAACTTTCATTATTTCCTTTAAGTTCATTTTAAGAGCACTCATAATAAAGAATCTGACTTATTATGTAATTATAAAGAAGTAGGCAAACAGCCTTTGTCTTATACTGATAAATTTTTGTAGACGAGATGTATTTTAATAACAGAATTAAACTTGTATTTCTTGATGTTGTGTTGAGGAAACCCCACCAGCTCAAGGATTTAAATATAAAAGGAATATAACATAATCATGCGTAAATATATGAATAGTAAAATACGGTTTAAAAATACTTAATTACATTCCAGATTACATGTAGCTGTTAAAGAGTATTGTGCCTAAAAGTTAATGGGTTAGAGGAAAAGTGAATTTTAACAAAAGTAAGTTTTGCTCATCCAAATTGTACGAACTTGTTTTAAGAATACATGTATGGTCTTATATGCCTATACGTAAAGTATCCAACTACAAAAACAAGATTAATTTCTATAGAACGACTGCAGTAGACAGACTAATATATTTCAAAGAATAATATACACTATTTCTGACTAGTTCTTAAACGTAACCGTAACACTAATTATATACATCTTTTTATTAACAAATATAAGGTAACAATACTTCTTGTTGAGCTTTATAATTAAAAATATAACTTTTTCAAATATCTTTATCACAGTTAAGGAGCATATTTAACTTAACAGTTTTTTGATTTTAGGACATAATGTTAAAAAAAAAACGGCTGTAATGGATCAATTTTTTTAAGAAAGGCATTTACCATAGAACAATTATTATTTACAATGCTTAATCAAGTAAAACTTTCATTGGAGGAATTTACCCCAATTATTGACTGCCTTGTTTAACAGTAAAGATCTTGAGGGATCAGCACAGTTCGGTAAGCTCTAAATAATAGTTACAATGATACCATAAAATTTCTAATGGCGCAATGTAGCGGATAATGCGCCTATATCAAGAAAGCCAGATCAAGCGACTTCGAGCGTGATGCTGCTTGGATGGATGACCGCTGAGCGAACCTGTCCTTGCAAGCAGCCCGCCTGCCTGCCCATTGGTGGTGGTGTTCACTTTTAAGCCGTTGTTCACTAGGTTAACTTTTAGATAGGGCTTCTTAGCGCTAACTTCACCTAGTAAAATAAAACATAGTTACTTTACTTTACAATATTTACTCTTATAAAAGTCATGTTCAGTTAAAAACTATTCATTGAAAATTAGTTAAATTGTAAACAGGGAGATGTATAGTACTAAAACTATAAACTGCAATGTTGGGTATATTTTTGGTACATAAGTGTTTTCAAAATGTAAGAAAGTTAAATAAACCGCACACTATATAATTGAATCGCTGATTGTTAAAAGGGACCTAAGTCACTTTTTTGACAGTTTTGAGTTAAGTGAGGTTTTCATATGTTTGGAGGTCTATCTACATTTGAGTGTAAAAAGGGACCCTGAACAAGCTTTCTAAATAATCTTTCTGGTTTGATAAATTTCTGTTAGAGTGTAAAAAGGTACCTGAGTCACTGACTGAAGTACCTTTTAACACTCAACACTTGGCACCACTGCCATCAGCTGTTTGACAATCACCTGCTAAACAACTGATTCCCTTCATCAGTATTATTGAGGTTATGTCTTAATTGATATAGTTGGTAATGTAATGCTGTGTTGCCTTGTAAAGCATACTTTTAACTTTTTAAAATGAGTGAATCTGATGTACATCAAACACCAGAAAAAACAAGAAAAAGAAAAAAGTCAACCAGAAACCTACAAGAGGAATGTTATTACAAGATTGAAGCTGGAGGGGAAAGAATATAAAGGCCATGGTGGTAAACTGCATCGACATAGATCATCTCGATCACCATGCCGGTTTAGTAATATTCTTAAATACACTAACATGTAAATAAATTACAGCCTTGTATTTATAAAATGTTACATTACCATGTTTTTACTATAAGATTTAAAGTAAATTTTTTTTGAACAGCTCACTCTGAGTTTTACCAAGGCTAGGCTAATTTACTTGAGTTAAGTTAAATTTGTTGTCGAATCCTTTTCAATTTTCAGGCAATTTTACATTTTATAATATAAAAATTTCTAGAACTTTTTATTGATTACAGATGTCCAGAAGAAATGCTTCAACAAGTTTGACGATGTAGACAGAGCCGTCATACATGATTCTCTGTACTCAAACCTACACTCAAAAGATGAACAGGACCTCCACTTGCAGAGAATGATAGATGTAATTATGTCAAACAACACCGAGCCAGAAAAAATGATAGTACTGCTGTTTTGAAGGTAAAAGGTTTTAAGTACCATGTCCTTCTAAGAGATTTGAAAGTAGAGGTCTGCCGAGAAGCCTTCTTCAGATTGTATGACGTGACTGATAAAAGAATAAAGCGGTTACGAAAATTGCTTCTTATCGGAGAGTCACGTCGTGACAAACGTGGAAAACACCCATGTGTAAACAAAGTGGGTCCAGATGAACTTCTAAACATACACACGCATATAAGTTCCTTCCCTGTAAAAACTTCCCACTATGGCACTAGAGAGTTTAAGTATATTTCACCTGAATTGTCTGTGAGAAAAAATGCATGACCTGTATAAGATAAAGTATCCAGGAACGTGTACCAATTACGAGTTTTATATAAATTATTTCAATGATAATTTTAACCTGAAGTTTGGAAGGCCTCAAATTGATACCTGTTGTTTTTGTGAAGAAAAAACGTTACGGATAAAAAGTCCTCACTTGAATGATTCTGCAAAAAATGTAGCTGCTGCTGAATTAATGGTGCATGTTAGGCGAGCGAAAAAGTTCACATCAGCTCTTCATGAAACAACAAAATTATCGAAGGACAATGAAAACACTATAGGGCTAGTTTTTGATTATATGCAAAATATCAGTCTGCCAAAAATTCCAGTACAGAAATGTTTTAACCTAAGACAACTAACAGTGAATGTATTTTGTGTTTTTAACACAAAAACCGACTTGGCTCACTACTATGTCTACCATGGAAGGCCAAGCTCACAAAGGCCCTGATGAGGTAACATCATTCTTGATGCACTACATTGCTAATTTTTTTACGAGAGTCAGGGACTGAACTTCATCTATTTTCAGATAATTGCCCAGGACAGAATAAGAATCACACTTTGTCAAAAGTCTGCCTTGCCCTAAACTGATACTGGTAGGTTCCAAAGTATTAAACAATTCTTCCCGCTGTGAGGACACTCTTACAATCCTTGTGACAGAAAGTTCAGCATTATTAAAAGGCCTATAGGAAAATGTGACAGGATTTACACACCAAGGGAGGTATGTGAAACTAATAGCTAATGCTGGAAAAAACACCCAGGAACTATTACTCCTGTAGATACAAACATGATTGTTGGTTATTCTTGTTGGTGGCCAACTACATATAAGAAAACATCTGTTTCCTTTGAAACACGACATCTTCCTAAAAATCAAAAATCCCATTTTAGCATCTCTATAGTACCACTGTTTTGAATATTCTGCCTTAAGAAAGGTAGTTGTGAAAGCAAGTGAGTTTATAAGGTCGGGGGGTTTTTTAACCTTGGAGACATTTTTGCTTCAAAAAGTGAACCATGTTAAGTTGCGAGAAGAGGAAGCTTATCCTGATCGGAAAAATCTCAATCAAGAAACCAAAAAATAGAAGATATCATAAAAGCTATGCCATTCATTCCAGATGATCACAAGGACTTTTACAGAGAAATTATTCAGTGGCCTAGCACCGATACAGAGTAAACTTTAAGTTTTAACAAAAAAAGTGTTTTAATCCCCAAGCGTTTCCTTCCAACGTAGTTCTTATATTTAAAATATAATAAATAAATAATTTTACATTAGAAATGTATTTGTTATTGACTAATTCACAAACCCTAAAAATACAAATATACTGCATAAATCTTATTGAGTGTTTAAAAGGGACCTGAGTCAACGTTTTTATTTATTTTTTTTATTAACACTAGTTTGATTTATTTAAATATTCTTGGTCAAAAACATAGCTTAATATGTAGAGGGATACTATAAAACATTTGTGTTACTTTTACTATAAAATTGAAACGGATTGTTAAGTTTTTTATTGTTTTTCTCAAATTGACACAAAAGTGATTCAGGTCCCTTTTAACAATCAGCGATTCAATTATTCTCAACATATGGTAGTAAAATCAAAATCTTTCCTAAGTTTAAAATCTAAAATATTTACAAATATTTTACGTTTATATTTAAATATCCATATATGAATATCAGATGTATTAAATATATATGTAGGTTTATTACAAAATATTATATAATCTTGTATTAATACATTTACCGGTTTTTTTTAACATTAGCTTTAAAACGATTTGCTGTAATTTGATAACCACTTTCGGTAAAATTTGAGTCAGAGCATTATTCCATATTTATTCCATAATAGTATGAGAATTTTGCTGACTAAGATTCGCTATCTTAAAAACGTGTTTTTTCATTAAAAATAGTTTTGTTGGAGTATTAGTGTATTCTTTATTTTGTATCAAAATATCTTCCAACTGTTTTAATTGTGGCCTTAAGAATCCATAACAAAGTAAAGTTGAAAATAAAAATTGAACACTACCTTAAAATAAAGACATTAAAAAAGTCAATCCTAACTTCTAAACCAGTCTTTAAAGGGGAATAACTATGAGATGTGTACATTTATACTTAGCTTCAGCGAAAATGTTATGCGCTGTTCACAATTTTCGCACTGATTATTTTTTGATCCATGTTTTTGTCTAGTGCTATGTTAGGATGTTAATTGAATGTATCGACATAAGAACTTCCGATGCTGGAATTCAGTGATGTATCAGTTAAGAATTTTGAAATATTACTCACACAGCGTTGAGACAAATAAAATAAATTTAAAGATTTCTAACTAAAATTTGTTCTAAGCCACTGGTGAAATAGTAAATGTGTAGTAAGAGTTTACAACAGATATTATATACTAAAGACATACAAAAGCTCAATACAAAGTAAGTATATAACTATTTTTCAGTCTTATAGATGATCTTATTTTATGCCAATTAAAACCTGAAGGGACTCCAGTAAAGACAAATTATAGAGGGCGCGTATTGCAAAGGCTTGGTTTATAGGTTTTAACCTGTAAGAATTCCTTTAAATTATTTTACGTTCTTTCGTTACATTGTGTTACAAAACAGAAGGAATGTTTGAATCCAACCAACTTCAAACATAAAAATAGATATATTAGTACATAATTTTAAAAGTCTTTGTGATTTTAACATTTTGTTTAGAAATTATTCTTTTTTGTTTCAGTTAGCATAAAAAGAGCGACATAAAATATATTCACAAAGCTTTTATTTGTTATTATTTCCAGTTTTATGACATGAATACACTCGAAAATAAAATTTATTTTTAAATACTATAATATGATACAGGCTTACAAATTATACGTTGCGTTACCTACTGATAACGTAACTGATAAATCAGCTTATTACCTCTATAAAGTTTAATTTTAGAAAATATAACAGTATCCACAACCGAAAAAGATTAAATGATTCAGCTTTTAACACGTAAATATTTGTTAAATATTCTATACGTCATTATAATTCACAAAGGAGAATCATTGTTTCTACATAAAGTACGGTTGAACTGGCATTATCAAACGGTTTAGCATTAGCCTTTTTATTTAAATTTTCTGCTCATAAAAGTTTATTATAAAATACCTCGATACACATAAGCATATTTTAAACTTTAAAATAGTATCTTCTCAACGTATGCTTATGGAATAAACGATATTTGCAGTCGTCTTCACTTGCATACACTACTTTATGAGTTTCCTTTCATCTTTACACTGTACTTGTATCGTGAATGGGTTTACAAAAGTAAAATTTCTTAAAAACGGTTCAGTTACAGATAACTTTATTAGACTCTTCATTACATATTTATTAATAAAACCTACTAACTTTTGTAATTCAGGTCAAAGTAAAGAAGAAGAGTTTCAAAGTTTGTAGGACCAACCCAACGAAGGGTTTGTAAAAACTTTATTATGATCTTTAGCAGTTCACATTCACGGATCCGCATCCATTGCTAACCAAACTAAAAAGTACTGGTCGTTTCCAGTTTAATTTTCGGGGTTATCGCCAAACAACGATCGATAAACCAAACAATTATAAACTTATACGAATCAAATACTTGTGTTTTTATCACGAAATACTTTTCTTATTCAAGATCAACGGTAATAATTCTCCAAATTCGTGTATACAATTCAGAAATATACACACATACAAATACATATAGCAGGCTGATAAAATTGATGTAGCTCATAAAATATGCTTTTGTTGCCTTAAACGTACTTCAGTATAAGGGGAATATTATCTTATTATATAATATTAGAAGTGTGGTGGAAAGAATATCTTCAGTCTTGAATATTTAATATATATTCAATACCTCTTCATGCTCATTCACAACCGTTCTTCATCTATATCAGTTAAAAGTTCCTCGTCTGCTTACGAAAGTTAAAACATAGTTTTAAAATGTTTTCTTTCAATCAAGAGAAACATTAGAGAAAAGGTCCTATTTAAAACTGTTTGCAAGAATGTAACTTTTTTGTATATTTCATAGAAATATGGCAATTAAGATTACCCTTAAGACGGAATTTCCGGGAAAAGTTCTGGATTTTCTCCGATGATGAGCGAAAAATACTAGCCGATATCTGATGTGTAGGCGTGTAGTGCGAGGGGGCACCCAAGCAGAAACAGAAACAATGCAACCTTGACTAGGTTATAGGGTTAAAGGCAGTGGATCAACTAAGCACTGTCTAAATTTTATAAATTTTCAAACATGTTTATCGCGCTGTATCAATAGCAATATTTAAGTTAGTAGGATTTTTTCTAAAGCTCATACATAAACTAAGAATGGTTAATTGTTATAATAGCAGTAAGTTAATAATTACAGCTGGAAATCATAATATATAAGTGACCCGGTATTCAATTCTTCAAATACACCTCTAGTGACAACTATATGGACCGTGCGACCTGTATTTCATATTCCGATACGAAAATATTATTGTTACATGGTTCAGTTTATTATTATAAACTAAGCTATTTTATTTTGTTTTTATGAATTTTTAATATAACGTTTTGTTTATACTTATAATAATAAATGTTTGAAATTACTTTACCTGTGACTTGACATTTTATTGGTTCAATACATCCTTTCCAGTCAATAACGGCAAGGTATCTTTCCTCCGTCAGACTAAATGGAGCTGGAACTGAAGGAACTCTGATGCTTTCGTTATCATATCTTCCTTAAGATGACGTAAATTTTACACTATTTAGAGAGATGGGTTTTCTGGTGCATCATGCTGGGATGAGTGCTGTCGAAATGGTGATTTTTTACGATGCTAAAACGCATAGTAAAGCGTGGTCTGTACAAAAAAAAGAAAATAGGTGAGGCAATTTGCTTCTACAGTATAAATTACCCCGTAGTCTAGTGATTGTAACATTGTTTAATGCTTCTACATTTCGCACGCTGACCCGAAGGGAGGTAATATACGTCACGCTGACGGAGGATATGTTTAATCAGTTACACGGCTGGCATGTGTGAAGTGCATTTCCTCTCTGAAAATGCTCAGATCTTCGCAATTGGAGATATAAAACTAGACAAAGTGCAGTATATACGATTTCGAGAATTACAGACTAGGTATCATACAAGGAAAAGCTATAAGTACAGTTTGAATCTGATGGTAGTAACCAGAAACACATTTTAATTAGCAAGCAAATCTACCGACAGTCTGATTTCTGTGTTTGTAGTTCTTTTCAGTTCAGTTTTCCTGATATTAAAAGGAGGAGATCCAAAGTAGACTGTTGAAGCTCTGGCTTCTTTGAGGAAGAGAGTCAGGGCTTTATTCAGGAGAGCGGAAAAAACTAAGGGTACTTGGGATGCCTACAGTGAGACTCTTGTACTGTACAACCGCAAGGTAGGTACAGCTAAAATATTAGCCTGGAAGAAACTCTGTACTGACATCGCTAGTATAAAGGTTTGCGCAAAGCGTCAAAAGTTATTAGAAAAACACTTAGTGGTTTCGAAAACGACAAAGGCAGATATATTACTAAGTCGGAGCATGTTCTTAAAGTTATTATAAGAACACTCTGTCCGGACTGTATCACCTATGACAATGTTTAACCTATAGAAGTTGATCTGATGTCGCGCTACTCACTCACAAAAGAGTTCGGCGTGTTCTTTAATAACCTTGAGAAGGATAGATTGGACGCCTTACCCAGGAATACGTTACCATTAATGAGAAGAAATACGTTATCTCAAACATTTTATTAATGATTTGTTCACTTTTGTGTATTCACTTGTGTACACATTAAACGTTTTTCCCACTGGAAAATTAAGACATGACTTTTTGAGGCGAGGCAGAATCCCTTTCTTCCTTATGGGCCACTGTACTGTAAAAGGATCTCATCAAACAAAGGAAAGTAGAGAATTTATACGGTAAAAGGTCGAAGGTACTAATAAAAGGTCCTACTGGCACAGACAGGACTTAAACTTTACGCTGTCTCTGTGATCTCGTCTGAAGTCATTGCATTAGATCTCTTACTACACGTAAAACGACTAATAAACATAAAAGTTTCTACAATTTGAATTTTTTTTTTACATATTTTTTTAAAGTGTTATGAGCAGAAAACTTGATAATATCCCGCGTTTCTATTGCTGGAATTGCTTTTCTCCTTGTTAATTCTTAAATCCAAGACAAATCCAACGAAAAAATAACATAGGGTCGAATTAGTAACTTAATATGAAAGCAGTTCCAAAGTCCAAGTTTCAAGGTCCTAAATTGAGGACTATGATCTTAAATTCACACTTTCCAATATATTGCCTATAAAATAGTATATAGTTTAAGGGGCAACTCTGTTGTTTAGTTTTATCCTTAGATCGAAACGACGATTAATCGGAGGTTCCATCTCTTGAAATCACACACACAAACGCGTGCGCGCGCACACACACACGCAGACAGAGTCACACACACACTCACGCGCTCACGCACACACACACACACACACACACACACACACACACACACACACAGTTTCTCTCACACACACATACACAAACATTCATTTACTTATTATTTATTTATAAATTTTGCGTATTCCTACGTAATGTTACAATTTGTTACTTTGTCTAGTGTTTCCATTTTACATTTCTATTAAACCCTTATTGGAGTACCCACAAGAATATATCAGAGTTATAAAATGTATGATCTAACTATTTGTACATAATAAAATATAGTTAAAATTTTTTTACTCATTTTACATAATCAATTATAATACATGAATTTCCAAATCGTCTTGAATATACCTTTCACCTTCAGTTAGTAGGATCAGTTTAAGTTTAAAAATTTTATTTTGTTTACTAAATACAACCTTTTTACGAAGTACTAAACCGCATTTTCAAACACACTAATATAACCAAGCATTTTAGCAACATTACATAGCGTTCAATCTTTTAATAATAGTTATAGATACATGTAGTCACAATTATATAGTTGATTAAGTTTCTTTATATATCAGGATTTAGTGTGATGTATTAAATTGTGAACGATACATAATATAATATAAAGCTACGCCATTGCCCCTTACTGTCATCCTACATATTGTAACTATACAAGGAGGATACGAGTTTTGCCAACAAACTTGTGTAAATCCTCGGACAACTGCTGAGTTTGATTAGCTCTACAAACGTTCCACAGCTTTGGCATGCAGATGCAATTTACTACAGTTAGCTAGTGTCATCAACTTGGGCAGTTGATATTTCAACCCGGTCCTTACGGTTTACCACTCCTTTGCCACACATGAGAAAACTTCTTAAATAATTCATTATTGTTATCAGAATCTCATTCATTATTTATATACATGTACTTATACATATTGTGTCAATGTACATTATATCTAGTAGGTCAAATAATATTAACAAAAATGTGCGTGTCTTAAAATAATGTAACAAATAAAAACCCTTTTTACAATCAATAATACTGCATTAAGCTGTTTTTTCATTTACTCAAATGAGTACATGGTTTAATTAGGTGGCTGCATATACCAGTTACCCAAAAAATCTGCTGGCGCACAAATTAAGTTTATTAGATGCATTAAATTTAAAAATTTTATTTAGTGTTTCGTCGCAACAAGTAAATAAAAACTAGTGTTGATACTTAAATTTGAAAGTATGCTTCTTTTTTAGTTCTTATATAATACAAAGTGATGTAAACGTATAAGTTTTTATTTTAATTTGGTGTTAAAATATGCGTTGATCATTAAAATCTTTTGTAAACCGAAAACAACCATCTCTGCTTGTATTTTAGGCGAGTGACGAGACAACCCCTGGCCCAGCACGCGATGCAGCTGTGTATTGTAGGGGTATCCCCTGATTTTGCAGGCACTTATATAAATAAACATGCCTACATTGTTTTGTTAAAAATATTATGTCATCCATTATAACAATGAAGAACAAAAAAGAATTGATAAGCCCCTATCTACTCCGATTGGTAAACAATAAATAATTATACCTTAAAATAACCATATTAAATAAAAAATAAAAATAAAATACAATATATTTTTATTCCTTTTTACACCTTAGACTTAATTTTATATAAGAGAGTATTTTTGTTCATTGTAGGCTTGTTTAAGTGGTAAGCCTGTAAGCTAATTGTTAAAAGTGACAGCTATAATAGACGTACCTTTGTTACGCTGCTGTCGTTTAGATTTTTTCATGCTTATACTATAGTAGTTTCCTTTAATAATGACTTATGTTCGAAGAACTGGTGATACGATATGTAGTTGTGAGAGAGAAAATATCAAAAGAGTAAATGAGTGCTGTGACCAAAAGCGCGGTGGAAATCGTTGATTTGTCCTATATTTAAGACAACTCTAAGGCAAGATGTTGACTTGTAAAACATTAGGAAAATAAAATAACAAATAAGTCAAAAACCTGCCCAAAAGAGTTAATATATATTCCCAATATTAACATGGCACTATTTTCAAAACTCACTTCATTTACATACAATAAACCTTTTACTGTAAAATGTCCCTAATACATGTACATCATTTACATTTTTTAAATTTTAGACAATAGATTTAGTTATTTTTTTTAATTCGTAAAAATTCTAGAATAATTTATAGAATAAAACATTTAGTAGTAACTTATTTAAATGTTATGAAAATAGATCAGTAGAACCTACAGCCTCCCTGATCTATACCAACCAAAACCCAGTAGTACTTAGCGGAAACAACCGGTACAGCAAATTCTCAACTCAGAATCAAACTACTACCCTCAAGAATTATGAGAATACCTGCCAAAGGAGCGCATTTCAATATCATTAACTGCCGTTTAACTATATACTTAATACATAAAAACACCTATTTTATTTTCTTGTAAAATTAAAACCGTACACCATATACATTTAAACCAATGTAGCTGAAAACACTACAGGTACTCTAGAACTAATAGGCTATAGGATAAAGACTATAATAAATGTATTTGAGTATACAAATAAGAAAACAGCACTAAGCAAGGCTATGTATATTCCACTATAATAGATGACGACACTTCGTATAAAATAGTTAAAACATTATTAACTTTCTTTTGCTGAAAGTTTCGTTAAAACTAAGTTTTATTTGGTTTATTAAATAATAGAAGTGAAATAATGCAAACCCCAACACGAGTATTTATTACTCGCCCAGCGCACTACTTAGTTTGGAAGAGTAAATAAAAAGTTTGAGTTATTTGTATAGGTTCCTGAAAGAATCTTCGTAATTGAATCATAAACTTGTTGAAGAGTTATTTACACGTTGCAATCCAGACAAGGGGGATTTTATACAGGCAAGCGCCACCCAATAAATTAGTATAATTTGTTCCCATTATATGAATTTAACATTTTATTGATTTGTTAACACACATTAATATTAATTTTTGTCATTAAAATTTTAACAACTAACTATAAAGGCCTAATGTTTACTAAATGCTGTTACCACAATCGAAAATATATGTGTTTAAAATTATGAAACGTATATGTGTTTAGTTTGTTCTTTTAAAAATTCCCGTTGTATTGGAATACATTTTTCAATAGTAGGAAACCAAGATTCATTTTAATTGGCATACTTGCTAATGCTGGTAAATTCGAGAAATATATAGAGTAGATGCTCAAAATATTTAAAACAGTGTAGAGTTTCTGAAACATAAATTCAAATCTATGTTAAAATTTTAAGATAACGAAATACCTCTCGTAAAGATTACAGTTTTCTGCTATAGAATATAAAACAATATATCTTAACCAAACAATTATTAAATTCTACAAGAACTTTACGTAAAAACCATGTGGGTACTATAGTTATGACGTCGCCACGAACCTGCGAGACTAAATAGCAATATAACTGTTCAACTGATGTTGAGAATGGGATGTGACATGGTTGGTTTGCATATCAGTAGATCATTACTATTTACCTTAATCAAATTTGCAACCTCAGTTGCCATATATAAAACGTCTAGGGTCACGCTGAAATCTGAGTAAAAGTTAGTTCTATTAACTTCATGGAATTTTTATTTAATATGGATATTGTCCGTGAATAAACTGTTTGTATTTTAGTAGATCACTGATCACTGGCTAAAACATCACAAATCCCCTCCCCCTACGACTATCGCTTCATTCTGATGCAGATTCTTTATTTCCCACATCACTTTAAAAGCTTCATTCCAGATGATCAAAGTATCCCTACTAGAAGTTGTTTCATACAGTAGGTAATCTTCATAACGCGTTGGTGTGTTATTCGCCAGCCCCCTTTCTTTAAATGATAAGACCTGACGCATTCTGATAAAATCTAATATTTTTGGAAAGTACAGACTAACAAGAGTTGACTACTGACTATCTGGATCGTTTAACTTTATTTTCTCAGCTTACATAAATTAGGTATAGGCCAAGGAACATATTTTAAGTAAATCGGAAAAAACTTTTACTTACCTAAACTCTCTCGTACAATTCACTTTTGAAGCAGCATTTAATTCATAATGCGTTTTCCAACTGGATTTTCTTCCTCAGATAAATCATAACGATTGGACCAGCTTCAATGTCACCTCTTCATGAAAAAATTCCACCCAAAGTTATTATTATTTACACGATGTAACTATGGGAAAATGTTATTCAATACGAATGTTGGAAAATCTCGGATGCTCCACTGTAATTTGGGATCATATCCGACATACTAGTGGCCTTATTAAGATCTACTAAATTATTTTTAATATGAATGTATAAAACGACGTTTTTATATATGTATAACTTCCTCTACAGTAAGTGGTAACTACTTTGTCTTAGTGCAGCGGATAGAATTCGTTAATGTCACAGATTTAACTCGGTTGTCCTATGTTCCATAGAAATCGCTTTTAAACGCATTACAATGCACTCAATTTTACACTTAATGTGAAAAATTAGAGCACTTAAATTAGCTTTTCTACATACAGCAGATCTTCCTTTACATTGCCATAATGTTTTTAAGTATCGCTTTTGCAAAAACACGCTAGCTGATATCATCAATTTGATTTAAGAGGCACTGACTCTAGAAATCTTTGAAGCGTCAAAAGCCTGTTCCAAAATCTTTCAAATTTCACGGCAAAATACTTCATCGCACTCCTGAATCTAAAGAAATTCCATTTATATTATAAACCTAGAACAAGGTTTTCGTCATCCGACTGTGGAACATAATGACTTCTTCCTTCCTCATAGTCAGTTATGATCGGATATATTAGTTACAATTAAAAGTAAAAGTTAAATAGGCCCTTAAATCAAATGATGACTGTGCCTATTAAGGAACCTTCACGACAATAACAGCTATGATATTGTCTATAAACTTTCTGAGTAAGTACCCCATGAAGCACTTTCGTGGGAGGAATTCTGTAATTTGCAACATTTTACAGGTCAGATCCAAGAATCGGGTCCTGAGTTGTCCCTACTCTTCTGGGTGTTACATAATTCATTCATATATCTTGGGAGTAACTTTTAAAAATTCCAAAATATAGCTTTGTTAGCGATAGCATTTTTACGGAATGTAGTGAGTGCTATGTTTAGTCTGAAAATATTCTTTTATCTTTGTAAAATTGATGTAAGAAAATAGAAAATATACTCTTTTAACTGCCCATAAAATGCAAGATAATTCGTGATTCCCGACATAAAGAAGAAATGGTCTAAAAAACTGTAAAATACAATAAACATTAAATACAGCTAAACAACCTAGAATTTATATGAATAAATGCATTTGAATACTTTGAATTCAATAATGCATCACTATAGTTATTACTACCAGATATCACTAAAAGAAAAACAAAAGAAACGCTTACAAAAGAATGGTGACATCGCAGCTGATGACTTACACGTAACCTGCAACCTGACGTCTACCATACTATAATATAAGCAGATTGATGATCAAACTTACCATAAGGGAACACATATAACAGTTTTATTCCCACAGCTGGTTAGCGCTTATAGTGTAATAACATAACAAACCGCTCTTCTGTTGGTCTTAGACATTGATTCGTTCAAAACTACTACGTTTAACTGATTAAAAATTACAATTGTGTCCTATTATAAAAATAATATACTATGGCAACCCTAATACAAATTAAGCCACCTCTGTGGATACTGATGAATAACTAATAATAGTTCCGCTAAATGGACAAATGGAGGCTAAAAACTAAAATAATCTAACTTACATTCACCTGATTTTGTTCTTGCACTGCAGTAAAGTATATTATTATCTGTTTATAGTAGCTTGCTGATAAAATAGTGTGTGTTCAAATCATTGACGATCGGCCTAAAAGTTAAAATAGAATAAATTAGCTCTTATGCGTGTAAGAGCTGTTGTGGGTGTCCAATTGAAGACCCTCTGTGATCGTGGAGAGTTTTAATTACTCAACCTCAGTGAAATAACAACAAAACTCACCAATACTCAACTTTGAGATCACATTCATCTCAGCTCAGAATAGTGAAGATGTAAATAAATCAAACCCCCAAACCCACCAACCACCTACATGCTAAAATTTTACATGCCGTCATTTTACATCTAAATTATTCCATGTATATCCTAGCTAAGTAGAATAGCAGTATTTTACCTAAAGCCCAATACAACTTATGAACATTTCAATCCCATCGTCCCCTATACTAGCAATGTAATATGTTCGCAAAAACACCCAGATGTATAGCTAAGCCTAGATTAATATCTACTGGTACGGAATCTAAACGACTGCTATGGTACCCACCGCCTCAACGACAAATCAAATATGAATTCAACAAAAGCATGCTTTTAAATAAATACAAATATATATAACTACGTAAACAACTCTGATATCAAGCTGAACCTGCATTGAAAGTATATAACCATACATGTTATGCGGAATAGAAATGAACAAAGATCTTGAAACACGTAATAAATGACACATCAATAGACCACCTTTAATATGACTTGAATATTATTATTTTGTAGAATCTCAGTAACGATTAGGTTACACTTGTTTTTTTAATATATTAAAAAAAAGCAGGAAAATTCAGGAATTGTCTTTTCCAAGGGAATCCTCGTGGCTCTAAACATAGAAAAGCCTCTATTGTTAGCAAAATAGTCAAGTATTTTGTAGGTTTTTATTTGTACTACAATAACAACTATAGAGTCCGAGGCAACACACTTAGCCTTAAAAATTGAGGCTAAACACCTTGGAATCTCCATTCATAAAATAAACTCATGAAACCCTCACATAAGAATATTTGTAGAAGTTTGAACTCCAGTCAGTATAAACTTAAGACAATTAAAAACACATGTGACGTGCACATGTTACCATTTACAGTCAGCATAGATTGATTTTATGTAGTAAACTGTCTGAGCACCACCGTCAGAGTATTACAGTGCTACAAAAGGAAACACTGAGAACTGAATGTCCTAGACTCTTTTTGGCAGACTTTAAACGAGCGCAAAGTATTCCAAAGTCACAAGTTTAACGAAAAACTCATTCCTGCGTTAAAAGACACGCTTTTAATTTTCTTCTTACTTACAACCCGCTTATTTTTAGTAAGATTATTAATTAAATGGAAAGGAAATTCTTCATTCTTCTTCCTTACTTAAACAGAGTAGTTGTTTTCTAAAACCACTTAGCATTTAGATAGCACACAGTACACAATGTTGGAGTGTTTAATAGAACACGGAGAAAAACCTCATTACACCAACAACATTTTTATTTTCTTTATTGCCAACAAAGGATTTCATGAGAAAATGTATCCTCAGTAAATTGCAGCAAACCAAACTGAGAAATTATAAGTATACTAGTTTTATGAACAATCATATACATGTTTTTTAGGAATTCAAAATTAAGTGTATTTTTTTAGAGACAGGACAAACCTTTTCTCCCTTAATCTGCCCGTACTAATGGGCCATTGGTTTTTTACTAGAATATTGTTAAACGAAATAAGGCGATGAGTCGGTTCAGAGCGAGATCAACACTAGACTACTGTTAAAAATTGCAACGTTCGAAATACATAAACCAAATTTGAACATGCGCTATATATAGCTTAGATCTTTATTAATATATCTGCAATCACGTTTTCAACGCAAGCAAACTCTTACAGAACATATTTTAATGTATATCTATATCTGTGACATGTATTTTCATACATAATTTTATTCTGAACGACTTACCAGAATAAGTACTGAAAATCGTAAGATGTATTTTTCTTTTTTTATTTATTTATAACTAGTCTCTGATGTTATCAATTGTTTAGGGAAAATTATACAGTATAGTTTAAAACAATAAAAATGTATATGTAACAGGAATGACGAACTTAATATATTTATTGATTTACATTTATGATAATCCAAAATTTACATTTGAAAAAACTCATTACTAAAATATAATGAAATCAATCATGTTTTTATTAGTAAATATTGCAGCTGAATATATCTATTCAAGCAAATCACAAAACAGGACATATCATTCATTTTGAATGAAATCAATGGTTTAAATTGCAAATCCATGGTATATTGTTCTTAGATGTCTTGAATTAAACCAGCCGTACTAGCAGCCATCTTGATATTATTCCCAAATAAACATTTATAACCGCAAACACTATATACTATTAATGTAATCGTTGAATTAGGCAAGGTTATTTTTTTAAGATACAATACATACGCCTCTAATCTCATTTTACTTTATTAAACTATTTTGAACTTCACTATTTAAGTATTGGTAAAGTATAAACTTAAAAAGATATAGTATTCTTTGCGTATTTTAGGCTCCTATTGTAATATAAATACGACATAAATGCTAAATGATACGGAAAGCTGATGTATTTCAATGTATCTAATATCGTGCCAAATTTTAAAGCATGTTCACAACATAAATTTGCCCAGCTTCCTTCAGCTTAGTATCAAATTTCCGTTCCGAAGTTAGTTCTCCAGTTTAAGAACCAATTTAAAAAGTTGTGCCCAACTTGTCTGTGTGTGTCCGGTTTTAGTTCTACGACTTCACCGATCCTGATTGATCGTGTACGGGTTTTTCTACGCTGTTTCAATACTAATTAAAATTACCTTTATTTTATTTTTGTTTTTCAGTGTTTTAGCACAACTAAAAATATGTAATAAGTCTTCAAATACCTAATAAACATAATGAATCAAAACTACTGTATTTGAATTTTTCATTGTTTAGGAATATAATCCTAGTTTCTTGTGTATCATTATGACTATTTGTTTAAAATTGCATTATTATTTTCTATAGCATTGAATTCATGAATGCATAAAACTTTTTTGTACAAACTTAAGCAGGCGTTTTAGCAGACAGATCTTTTTTATATTTCTATGTTGTCTTGAATCTGGTTTAAATCAAATATGTACTCTGTTTTTTTTTTCTAGAAATGCGAGTCTTTAATATAAAATAATTTATTCATAGAATATGGTCATAAGGCTCTAATCACAAAATATATAAAGAGACAAAACTTATTCTCAATCATAATTCTATAATCTAAAAAGTTTTCGTTTATCAAACACACTATACAATGTAACGTAGCTATGAGAAGGGCTACGTACAATGTAACCAGTTCATCTTCCTCTTAGATTTTTTAAACCCTTCAGTTCATGAAAGTTTTCAAATTTTTTTAAAATGGCATGACAGAGTTTTGATCTCATCAATTCATCCATTTATGTTTATCGTTAAGATTCACAAAGAGAAAAATTTACTGTTTATTTTTTATTTATTGTCGTAGATGGTTTAAAACATGTATCTTTACTTATTATTTTTATACCAAAATATCCAATTTAAATACTAATATATAATAAATGGAAGCTATGTTCAATCTAGAGCTATGTTCAATCAAAATATATGGTATATTATGCCATATATTTTGAAATCAAAATAATAATTTAGTTTCTAATTAACTCAATTCTGTTATGTAGTTACCTAAAATGAAATACTTAGTACATACAAATCTTTGATAATAATAAAAATTTTTATCGAACATCATAGCATATTACCTCATAGTACCTTTATCTATTATATTATGGAATTTGTTATATGTGCTTAGACATATTCAGCAAAATTAATTGAGCTGCGTTAAAGAAACATACATTATTTTCTAATTAAAAGTACTTTTTATGTAAATCTTCCTTATAATTTCACTCATCCATGATACAACACAAACCAAACTTAAAAAAAAAACAGCTCTCATTTATCGTATTGCTTGAGTAAACATTACGCAAGTTTTAACGATAATAAGTATTTTTACATCTACCTGACATAAAACTGTCATTTATAATGTATCTATGGTCCAAATTATTCAAGTTTCATCAATATTACCGTGCCAGTGTATATTGTAAAATAATCACACAGAAATGCACTTTATTAATGTTGCTGGAAGTTAACATTACTCCAGTTTAAAATCTAAAAATACTTTTAATGCAAATATAAAAATTACAACGATGATACTGATAAGGCATGACCAAAATTTGAACTTAAACGCGTATATAGCATTTTAACCCTATAATGTATTCTTATACAACATATTTGCAATATTTTACATTATAAAAAATTTTTTAAGTTTTTGAATATTTACGAGTTCACACTAAATTTTATACATTTTTGTTATTTCGCTTCCATATATAGCATATTAGAATATATTATTTGGACAAAACTTATATTTATTTTTAGTTAAAATTTATGAAGAAAAAATCATTTTGGATATATATGAGAAATTTCTTGAGGGTTTGGAGTAGGGTCTTGGAATAAAAGGTATCTGAGATTTTTACATTACAGATCATGTGAAATTGCACTAAGTGTGGTCAAAATGGTCTTAAAGTAGTATTTAAGAACCTGTACAGATTAAGTTTTTCAACTACCACACAAGTTATTCAGCTTTAATAGTTGTGTATTATGATGATACTCCTAAATTTTGTCTTGCTGTATAATACTCCTATGATACAGTTTGTCTCCTCAAGCAGTCGTATCCGTAACTCGCACCGCCAAGCACTTATGTCAGACACAACAGCGTTTCTGTTTGTTAATTTGTATTCTAATATTTTATATTGTTTACAATACAGAATATTTTTTTGTAATCATAACAATATTGTTCAATTATGAGTTGGTATTCATAAAGTAGTTCACTAAAACAATCTGGAAATTTATTCTTAAAATGTGTTTTTCTTCAGAAAAACCAAAAAAGTAATCTTTTATTTAAGTCTTTGGTTTTTTTCATAATAAAAATAGTTGGTCATCTACTTTTTAATACTTTAATTCTGCCATGACCGGATAATAAAAAAACGTAATAAACCTTGACGTGTTTCAAAATATCTTCTCCTTTCCAGAACTAGTATATTTTTAGACTTGTTTTTACGAGGAATTGATATACTGTAATATCAATATCTGAAAACAAGTCAGTAAGTTATTCCAAAACTAATTATTAACTACGAGAAGCCACAGTACATTAACATGTTCTAAGATGGTATAGTTTCTTTTCAGTTATGGAGCAAATTACTTTAAAATGTGATTTAATTAATTCGTATTACCTTTGTTAAAACCCTATAGAAACAGCCACACAACCAATTTCTGTAAACATGTTTTTTTTCCTGAATCAATAATTAGTAAGAAAACAATGATAAGATAAAAATAGTTTATAATGCAAAAATATTGCAAAATAAGAAGAATCATCTGTTAGTAAAACTTTTAAATAATTTTATTAGTGTAACTAAAATTTGAGCAAGAATTAATGCATTCCGTTAGTCCTCAAAATATACGAAAATTTTAATTATGCATACTGGAAAACTAAATATATATTAATACAATAAAAAGTTGACTTGGTGAGGTATAAACAGCTGAAATAAAACGTTCCATCTCAAGCTAAAAGCTTTCCTTACAAATGTGAAGTATGGCAATCTTTGTACCAGCTGACCTTCTGCTCCACGCCCAATCCCTGTGCACATTGCGTGTGCACCACTGGCAAATTGAACATTTATACTAAAACGACTTTAATACATACACCTTCTGTAGATAATACGTTTTTTGATCATAAAATGTAATCTTCATGTGATATGTGGTACATGGTCACATTGCAAGATTTCTGATTCAAACTAATAATCAAATTCTAGAACTAATAAATCAATTAATTGGTTTATAATAGGATTAAATTCCAATGTTATAAACTGGTTACTCCTTATATTCTTGTCTAATTTACCATTTTCAAATAGAATTTTCCAAATGTTTTCCTCATCCCTTACACAATAAAACCCTTCCTTTAAAAAAAAAAACGTTTAATAAAATAACCGAAACCATTACAAGTTAAGAAAAATTTAAAGTAAATGGGTATTTTACATGTTCAGGATAGTGCCTGTTCTTGTTATTCCCCTACAAGCAGGCACTTTATTAATGAGCAAGGCTTGCTTTTTAGTGGAGCAAGGTTCACTGTGCCTTATTCCATGGCAGTGGGCATATTTGTTTTTGTTATTTAATTGTTTATATTCTTGTTAGTATATCCAATTTATCATTTTTATATTGTTCATATAGTTAATCTGTTTCTGTTTTTTGTTTTTATTAGTATTTATGGCTGTTCCTTGTTACGTTTTGTTAATATTTTTTATTGTTTATTGTATCTTATACACATATTACAAGGCAACTAACTAACTATACATACACCTCATTTATTGTTTAGTTTTGTGTTAGTCATTGTTACTAACTTATTATTATTATTATAAATTATTATGCTCGCTTTTGTAATGGTTAAACCGTTGGAAATAAATAAATAAGTTTCTTCTTGCTATTGGTAAAACATTTGAAACAAAATAATAAATTATGGAGTATCTATAAATATAACCAAAAATATAAATATAACATTCACAAAGATGAAATGTACAAAATATTGATTTTGGTACTTTTCCTACCGTTTTTGGTACATCCTATAGACTTTAGGTTGTAAATGAATACGATTTCTGCCGCTTAAAGAAGGGTAACATAAATTTAAATGTTAAAGAGTAAAACATTCAAATACTTAAATCCATTCACTATTTTCAGTGTCTAAAATCTGATACGGTTTAGTGGTACTTTTACGATTGTAGATGTAACAGAAGATACTGTACAAGAGTGAAGACGCTGCACTAAGTGGGAGGTAAAATGGTACTAGATTAAACTTTTCCATTGAATAAACCTTTTTCACTATAGCTACGCTTTGTGTTAAAAACTCATTTAAGTAAAATTTTTTCCTGCTCTGATCCTCCCTAGTTGTGGTAGACACAGCTACACCTCTAACTTCAATAATGTAGGTCTTATTGGTTGATCTGTTGAACTGAATGAAGAAATCTTTTCTTCTAATTTATTATAAATGTAAAATATAAATATTTTCATATTTATGAGCTGAGAATTGTATCTGTCAGGAATTTAGATTGAAGAAGTCCTTCAATTTTAAAATAATTCAATCAAGTTATTTTAGCTCGGGAGTGCTATTACTGACATAAATAAAAATACAATAGTTCTATTAAACATTATATAGGATTATATAGAATAATGTATGGGCTCAATTAGAACTAGTTTATACCTGAGTCAGGAAGTAAGATATCTGCAGTTAAACGTGATGGCTGTCAAGCTTTGCTAAAAGGTGACATTTTAATGAGCTCCTTTGTTATAATATTGCAGCTGCTGCCTAACAACTACACCCAGCGCTCTATAGCTGTCACTTGGCTTAATCACATAAAACTTCCTGTCCTGAAACTATAAATGAGTCACTTGATGTGTGAGATATTTACATAGTAGCTCTTTGCGAGTTTTCCAAAAGGCATTACAGAAACGATGATGCCTATTAAACATAAGCTGCGTGATGTTAGTTTTTATTGAAAATGTTCCATTTGAGAATAGTGTGATTAGTGGAAGCTTAGAATTTAATTTAACGTGAGAATATTAATATTTTCACCTTTTAGAAGATTTATAATTTAGAATAACTTATCTTTAACTATCAAATAGGGTAGACAAGAGTGGATTCTATTCACTTTAGTGTATAAAAAGTGTTTGTTGTTTTGTTTGAGTAAGTGAACAAATACATAAAAACACACTATTCTTCTAATGTAAGTTCCTTTCAACAACAGGCATATTAAAAGTTGTATTCAAAGTGTTTCTTTAATATAGTGTCCATTTGTTCTAAAGGTTAATTCAATTAAAAATACTATTTTATAACTAAAGGAGACTAAGGATCGTAATTTTATTAATCTGTAATAATATTACAATAATTTAATATTTGCCTTTTTATGATAAAAATAAGAAGGTGTTAAACTTAAAATAGACTCCAACTTATATATACTACAACTATATATACGAGGTCTGACAATAAAGTAATAAGACTGATTTTTCTTTGCAAGATGTGGCAACCCTGCAGGCTTGCATAGGTACAATATCTGTAACCTTGATCTATAAGCTGCTTCTAGTCCAAGAGGCACATCGCTACAACTGCTCAGTTTTGAGTTTTCCTGTATAATAAGTTAACACGTTTTTTTCTCTATTCACCGAAATGGAATCGCATAATATTGCGGAACGGTATGCCAATTTCTTTTTGCGTTACACTGGGTGAAAAACGCATCAAAAACTTATGGTTAGCCTTCAGAAGACTTTTTAAATTGGGTTTATGTCATGAGCTCAAGTTTTTCGTTGGCATAAAATGTTTAGCAAAGGCATAAAGACTTTTGAAGATGAAGACTGCAGTGGACGACCATCAACCTCACGGACGGATGTCAACTTGACCAGGGTGCGTGAACTCGTACGATCTGATCGAAGATTGTGGGTGAAAAAGATTGCAGAAAAACTGAACATCAATCGATAAACGGTTTGTCTAGTAATAAACTTTGTAGAAGAGTTCTTCCGTGTCCGTGCCAAAATTTCTGATAATTGTACACTACATCACGATAATGCCGCATCTCATACTGGCCTGTAAGTACACTCAAATGATTGAGGTAAAACACTCAAATCAAATTTCAGTACTACAACAGCAACCTTATTGACTAGATATCGCTCCGTGCGGCTTTTTTTATTTCTAGAGTCTAAACAGCGGTGAAGCGACACCATTTTCAAACAACACAAGATGTCAAAAAAGCTATGAAAATGAGTTTTTGAAATGGTACCATCAATGGCAGAAGCGCTGGAAAAGTGTGTGCAATCAGGAGAGAACTACATTGCAGGAGACAACACTATACTTTACTATACCATAAGAATTTTTTTTCACATCACATAAATATATATATATATATATATATATATATATATATACAAGGGACAAGTACTTCGTGCTTAGACTCTGACATCCCGGTACCGAATGGCAATTTTTTATAGTACAGGTTTAAGTAAATTAAATAACAATATGGTCAAAATAATATATTTATGATTTTCTAATATTTTTGAAAATTATATAAATTGCACTTTTGTCCGAGAGCTGCACATAGCAAGCTTAGGAATTATTAAAATCTTGCAAGACATTTTGGAGTGATGTGTGAAACGGCTGCTTGGAAATGTGCAGAGTAAATATTCCGGTGTCTATTGTCAGGAGCTGTGAAGGTATGACGTGTGCAGCTTCCGCTTCCCGACCCTACATCAACCCCAGCTGATGCTAGACGTAGCGACTCGTTAGTACTGTTATATGAGTAGTTGTTTGCCGTTGGTAAAAAATTTAAGCGATCAGGTAAACCTAATTAATCTTGGGTTAAGGCGGTTGGTGTAGTTTCCCGTTTCAGTCAACGTCAACACACTGTCAACATCATTGAATTGTTCATTGTTGTTGAATTCTCAGCCTCATTGAGGAGAGCTAACCTCAGTCAACATATGTTAAATTGAATCTACCAATAAAACATTTCTTATTATATTACCGTGTAGTCAATCCATGACCAATATGATAAAAAACAAATATCAATATGGCTTCTTTATCTCATTATATCAGTTGTATGAAAATCCACATCATGTTCTTTGTTGAACTCAATTTTGTTAGTGATTAATAATATGGTTTTTCGTATATTCCATATAAGTAAGACTTACAGAATAGTTACTAAATATAGTTTGTTACGAATTATTGGAAGACTAATGACAGTAGTAAAATATCTTATATATGTAACAGGTGTTTACGTAGCATTAAAAATGTACACGAGAGAATGAATGACGATGTAATTGGATTTTAGACTCCTTATTACATTCATTGAAAGGGAATATGAATAAATAGGGACTATTGAAAGACAATCTTTTAGATTGGAAGTTGCATGATATTAAAATTATCAAATAGACTACTTGACGCATTAATAATTGAAGTTGATTTATTTTAAACTTTTAGTAACAGTTGGACCTGTATCTGGTACCTACTGTGAAATAATATTGCATATAAAGTGTTACATATTTCGTTTCACACCAATAATAAAATATTCAATTGTTTTGTTATAACACTTTGTGAAACGTACAAATGTTACGCAATATTATAGACATCGACGCAACATTTAATAATGTATAAGCAAAAATTTTTTGTAGATAAACAAAAATTAATTCACATAGATTTAAAAGGACCATTTTATATGAAATATTTAACACAAAATTGAAGAAATATTTCGTTACTGTCTCCCAATTACCAATGTAATTGGTTTACACTTCCTAAACTTAAATTCTTGATACGTCAGTGTGACTGGTTTCATGATTAGTCGTATATTTTATTATTAAAGTGTATTAAGGTATGTTGTATTGGGTTATACTTTGATGTATTATGGTATTGTTGAAGGAAATGTAGTTATATCAGTCTGGTACTTTTATATGTAAATAAGTTTGACAACATATAATTCGCATTACCATTATATTTATGTAGATTGCGAAAAAGTGTATATTCTCCTTTTCTTTGTGTAATAGATGTTTTGAAAAGCTGGTTATATAACGCAACATATGTTATATAATAATATGCAGAATAGAATGTATGTAATATTTGTAAATGTTATGGAACATGTATTCGCGGGGTTCTTCCGATCGTTTATCTTTAAATCTGGTCGTATATTTATCGCTATAACAATGGTATCGAACAATCAAACAACGTAAATTAGAAGATAAAAATCAAAAACAATTTCACTCCAATACTATCACGTATTTAAAAATTGACTGTTTACGGAGGAAAATATTTTTTTCTTCTTAATACATTCCGTCAATTAAGAAATATCGAAAATGTCTAAACTACAAATGTTGGAAAAAAGTTAAAAACGAGATGAAATAAGTATCTAAAATTCTCACAAACCTAATGAAAAAAAACACAAAGCCCAAAACAATCGAAATTATTATTTTTGTATTCAGGACGACGCTAAACGTTGAATGGAAATTGAAAAGGACCGTATCAGATAATTGTTCTAGTCATATCTGATTGCAGCTTTTATGTAGAGTAATGTTTCATTTTAAATTATCCTAAAAATCTGATGTGTAAGTAAAAAAAAAAAAATTAGTATGACAGTAAATTAAGAGTATAAAATTTTAACACTCTTTGGTAGTAGCGAAAAAGTTTACAAATAATAGTGAGATAGTATATACACATGTGATTACCTGATTTTTGATTAGGTATTAAATATAATTAACATAATTTTAACTATAAATAACTTAGGCCATAAATTCATTCAATGGTATTCTTTCATTTTGTATTTATAAAGTTTTTTAACTATTTCTAGTAAGTACGGTAGTGTTAGATTGTGTTTGACGTCTGCTCACTTGACAATATGCCGTGAGGTTAGGTTATTGTTTTTCTAACTACATAAGATGTACATATTTTCTCCTAGAATAAGTTAAGTATGTGTGAGGATAAATACATAAATTAAATTGCATAATACGGTGAAATGTTTAACTTAGTTTAATTTATAAAATATAATTGGGTAGAGAATGATATTTGTAAATAGATATTTAGAAATATAAAAAATTTAATAAATTTAATTCTATAATTTAATTTTAAATTTAAAGTGTGTCCAGCAGTCATTTTTATTGAAAAATTCCGCGATTGTTGTATAGTAAAAATATATTTTGTGAGGAGAATGATGGTTCGAGGTTAGAATCGGATTTTTCGACCTCCCAATTAAATCAGCCGTGAAAGTAATTATGTTATTGTGGTGGGGTTAGTTTACATATATAGGCCATACAAACTTGAATCTTGTTATTCGTGTTGTTCATTTTAATTATTGTCTAAAACTATTTATCCGGAAAGTTTAGACACAGTACAGAATAATCTATACGTCTTAATAGTATAAATTCTTTAAATCTTCATAAAATACATATATTTTTAATGAATTTTTATACGATCCATTTCAACTTAAATAAAACAGTGCTCAATGTTAAAAAGGATTTAATGAACTTAAAACTATGTTAAAATCATTTTAAAAGACAAACAATTTAAAAGAATTATATTATAAAAACCTAATTTTTCCTAAGGGTTCCGACAAGACTTATTGTTACAAGCTACCTGAGATATATATATATATATATATATATATATATATATATATATATATATATATATATATATATATATATATCAGTCAGCTTGAAACAACATTTCTTATTGGAAAATGTTTAAACTACTTATTCATAATTTATTTAATATATAATTAAAATCAATAAAAATGTATAGAAAAAGATAAAATTCATGAAATAAAATATGCTAAATTTATTAAAAATTAAAGTAGTTATTTGCAAATACTAGCTAAGAAAAATCGGGGAGTTCTGTATTGTGGTTTAGGATTTACAGACATTAACATTACTTATATTAGAGGTCGTAAATTGTTTTGAACTGTTCCGTTATAACATTAGAAAATGATTCAATATACAAGGTATACGGAATAGTTCGTGGACGTTTATTGACCATATTCCGGATGAGTCAATTGTCTGTAGATACATAAAGATTTATAAATCTTAAACATAAAATATAAAAACCTCAACAATGTTACACGGCTATTTTAACTACTTTTTATGTAATAACCATCACACGCGTATATAGGGTGGACAGCCTCGGGGAGATTCATGTAAATCTTAAATCCAAAGGTGGTCAATATACATGTAAATTTTAAACTCCTTAATTATTAAACATAAAACCTTAAGTGACACTTAGTAAGCTTTGTTAACTAAAACATGGCGGCTAGCGAAATAAGATCGAAATAGACGTCCAAACAACCACCATTTTGTAAGAGATTAACGTTTTATGAAACACTCGATGAGAAAATTAGTCATTTTGAGTTTCAAAAGTATTGAATATCATAAAGTTATAGTAACTTTTGATATTAAAGTTTGAAGTTTTAAAAATACGATCTGTTAAGAGGTGCAACGTTTGTTATTAAGTTGAAAGTGAACATTCAAAGACGTTTTCACCACAGTCGGCTCTTAAGTGCTTACTGACAGCAGGTGTCTCAAGGCATGGTCGATAATCAATTGTTGCGTCTGTCTCTTTTTCCAAGGAACAATAATTGTTCAGGAATGAAAACATGGGGCTCATTACGGATGTTAGGTAGTTGTATTTTTTATGAACAGCTCTATTTTTGTAAAGTAATAACAATCCAATTATTGCAAGTTCTATTACTAAATTTAACTTATTCACCCAATATAATGGTGAGCAGTACTTTGTTAAATCAGGATATTCTTCAATTAAATTATTGTGGATTAGGTTATAAATTAATTCATTCAGGCTCCAATCGGTTTAGGACTTCTGCTTATTAGCAGTAAATTATCTGCTAGAAAAAATTTTAGAATGAAATTTAATGTGGTTTTCTTTACAAGTAAAGCTTTTTATACTGTAGAACTTTTACCTTGATGGTGAACTTTTAATTAAATACATATGGAAATAGCTTATTATATTCATATGGAATAAAACAAGAAACATTTTTGAACACTACTTCGTGTTTTCAAATAAAATTTATTTTTCCAAATGTTTATTTTTTAGGAATTTTAGCCAAAACATATAGCTATGATATATATTTTGTGTCCTATTATACATCATTGTTACTTTATTTCCTCCCGAAAATGTAAATTTGCAGGTATTAGTGATTTTATGTTCAATTCCTTTTTAGTGATACTATAAAGTTTGGTTCGGTTGAGCCTAGTTACGCGAGTACAATATATTGTTTGATTATGTTACTATTGGCGATTTTTTTGTCTATCACTTATCCTTTGGAATCAGGTGGGATGAAATTTGTTCAGTAAATGTTACAAATTATGTGTTGATATTTTGAGACCATTTTGTTTTGGAATAATTATCTCTTTTTGAAATTAACAAAAATAATACCATGTCCATTCGTTTTTTTTAAACATTTAATGGTTTTAATTCTTGGTGAATATTTTTATTAGAGGTAGAAATTTAGGCTTTTAAATATTAAAATATTTAAATACGTGAACTTTTATACTTATGTTTCATTCTTTAATAATATAGATGATCTAACTTTAATCATATACTATTATTTTAATTGATTGGTAAAGCCCCTTTTGGATTATTGCCAATTATTATTAGTTTGTTTGTATTCTTAAATAATTCCTATGTGTAAGCTAGGTTTATTTTAAGCTAAATTGTTCTTATACTTTTGTTTTAAAGATAAAGGTCATACGGTACGCAAAAGTAGCTATGCACTCTTTCATTTTAATATTATGATACTAACAATGAATACAAATAAAGATAAACTAAAAAAATTATTACAATATATTCATGATTGTTTTTTTTAATTTTAAATCTTATTGCCAATTATTTTACAAGACAGCTATTATCAAGTTAACCGGAAAATAAGGTTAAAATTTTACCTGTATTTCTTAAGAAAAAATATTGTTAAATAATATTATAGCATGGAAATATTTTGTCTTTATTTTCCAAAGGAACGTTTTTTACTTTTGTGCTTGAAAATATCTGCATGAGTATGAAAAAAATAAGATTTATTTACTTATTAGATTTTTTATTAGTTAAATAAAAATTTTATGATGGTATGTCATTTATAATCTACTACCACATTAGCGGTGTATGTGCAATAGATGCTTCGGGTAATATTTGGTCTTCACAACATTTCCAACTTTTGTAGCCGGCTAATACATATAAAGGCTTATTTTTGTCTCATGTATCCACACTTATCCTTTGTTATTAAACTGCGGGGTAGTTGTGCCAAGTCAAAGTTGGATAGACTTTTTGCTTCCAGAAAAGAGCAATTCGTATCTTTCTGGGTAAAATATACTAAAATACTGAGAGTCGTGTAAAGAGGCCTTCGGCGATATAAGGCTGGTGACCCTTCCATGTTTCTATTTGCTTGAGACTGTCCTTTACTGTCGTTTCAAGGGTAGAGCATTGCACAAGTACAAGGCTAGGGCAACAAACTCGTAGCTCCTAGTACGTACTAGTGCTTATGAACGCCTGCCATCGGAAGCAGGTGTAAAAATGCTCAATACATTTTTTTAAGGACTGAGACCATAAGCAGATCCCTCAAAATTTAAAGTTCGTTGGACGCGCTAACTAGTGGCCTCTGCATTCTACTAGGTGAACAAGCTTTTGGACGTAAAGGATTATTGATAGCGGATGTACATTTGAAAACGGTTGCGTCAACACCCGGAGTACCTGCTTATAATATTCGTACGATAGAAATGTCTAAAGGATAATTTTATTTACTGTATAATATTAGGAAGTATGAAAGTGTGAGTGAATGCGATATATCTAGCAGTATTTTATAATATAATAGGTAATAAGAAGTTAAGTTTGTATACATCGCTGTAAATATTTCTGATGCAATTTAAGATATTTCATTTCATTACTAATAGAAGCTTAAATGTTTGTATTACCAAATTATTTGATATTAGAATAGTTACACTAGAACTAGGTATTTCTGAAATAAAACTTTTAATTACAAGCTATTACACTATATTTTTTCTAATTTTTTTTTCAAATTGTGTCTAAGTTGCCTGATGTAATTGATTGAACATGTTTAGGCTCAATAGCCTTAGGTAATGCTTACATTAATAAAGAAATTTACAATACTATATGCTATTAAAGTATAATTTAGTTACGTTTGTTAACTGAGGATATAATTTAACACGCACGCACAACTAACTTATGCCCTCGTCCCAGAACATACTAAATTGAAGAAAGTCACCCTGAAGGAAAAATAGAATTTCCAAGATTTAGATTTAGATGGTCACCTTTGGAATACCAAAGAAGCTGTTGACCAATTCGGCTGTGTTATCAAGTGCAAGCTTTTTAGTCTTGGAATGTCAATCACTTTACCTAGGCAAAATGTAAAAAACATTGTACATGGATATGAAGTTATAAATTCATATTTAAAATATATTTAAGTAAAAACTCATAAAAAATGTAATACCGCTTTAGAAAATATACAAAAACGTCTACACAATACAATGCTCAATTAAAAAGCATTTAATATCAATGAGAGTATGAAAAAGTAAAAAAAAAACTAATATGATATAATTGTCTCACCTACAGAAGGGTTCCATTCTGGCTGGTTTTTTGTACATATCAGTTTGACCCTACACCGGGTGCAGTGAAACTATTGTGACATTATATGGGTTACCCCATGATTGTCTAGGAGGTTGTGCGCTTTTATGCCCACACAAAGAAAACACAAAAAAGGTCCCATAGAAAAGTCAAAAATTGCACACTCCATCGTGTTGGTCCGAACACCATCATATGAATTTGGTATAAAGCCAAAATTATACATCGGGAACCACATTTCTTTAAATGTATGTTTATAGAGGCAACATACATAAATTAGCAGACAAAAGAATCTGTCAACCACCAGTCGAGATTAGGCCACTCTGGATGCCGATTGTAAAAAATTAACTACAAATAAAACCAAAAATATCAAACAGATAAGATATTTGTAATAAACTAAGGCGAGCCACCGCATAATTTTAGGAAGTTCATCTAGCATTAACCAATAATAAAAATGGGCCCATTCCTGCCCCCTTCTTTTTTATTGCCGGCATATTTTTTCTGCAGTGTCAATCGCCTTTTGATATTTTCCTTTAACCGGTCGTAGGTGATTGGTTGACGAATGAAGACGTAGTGTGATCTGTATTCTGTAGTCCGGTTTTATTAATTAGTGTTGTCTTTAGTTTTATATTAAGTGCATGTTTTAGAGTTAGTGAAGTTGACACACAACATGGTAGTTGTGATTCCTGACTTAGGCGTGTCTTAACGCTCTGGATTGATTTCTTTATTTTAATCTAGTTTATAAATATGTGTTAGGTTAGTTATTTTCCCGATGATTACATCAAATTGCAGATCTCGAAACGTAGTGTTACTGTTTTTTTGTTGCACTGAACAATGGAACATGCCCATAAAAATCCGGTTTCCTTTACAATCTTCCATAATAAAAAGAAAACTTCAAACATAAATGCGAAATACATTGCCTAAAAATTTTAAATTTTGACAGACTAAATAATTAACACTGTTTCCTACTATTTATATACGAAAGCACATTAAGTGTAAAACATAAAAACAGTACAAGGTGAGGGACAATGTATTGAACCGCGACTATTGTATATTTCACTAAAGGTCAGATTGCATTAAGTAAATTGTATCATCATGTAAAGTGGCAGACTATTACACAATACATAACTGTAAATCTGTCTTTTGTACACGTGTCACATTCTGTAACACAGTAAACAACAGTAACTCATGGTGGTCCTGTAAGTCCTGAAGCTTGTAATTTTTTAACCTTCCATCACAGGACTGACATTTAAAGATTTGAAAAATAAATATTCATTAATCGTACGAACCTGGGATTTCTCTCTCTTACAATTATTTCTTTCTGATGCACATTACAGTATTCACCATTTTATATTATACAAACCTGTGATTGTCTATTATAACTATTACACATAAATACCCAATACTTGATATTGTACGAAAATGTAACTAACCAGATAATAATTAATAGTTACTTACTCATTTATAAACACTGTGTATTTTCTACCTTGTGTACCTGAGTATAGGGTACAGATGTACTATTACAGAGTGTATTAGCATATATATTAACAGGCAACTACACAATAATGAAGTTTTGACACTTAACAAGCAATACATAATACAATGAACACTATCGTTGATTATATTGACATGGACTAAAACGTATTCAAATGTTTCATTAAACGGCTACTGCAAAGTAATCAAAAGCTAGGGACAAAACTACAAATCCCAAAAACTTTCTCTTTTAAATTATAAAAATTGTTCATGTTTCTTCAAATGACAATATTTTATGTGCTCCAAAATATTAAAACTTACGCGAAACGAAATAATTGGTAACTTAAAATCATAAAATCAAACATAATTATGTTACAGAAATTATTTACAAATATCGGCAATTTTAATATTTACAATTCTAAGTAACTACAAATTTTTCTCTGATTGGTAGTAAAAATATTAAATAGTATAATACTTATAATGACGTAAGATCCATAAACCTCTTATACAACTGACAGTATATTATTTACCAGTTCACATACTTTAGTTTTTTTTTGTACTTGGTTTAAAGCCACTCTTAAATATCGAATATTTTATTTTGGGAAAACATTCACTGTTTGCAATATTACTTATGTTACTAACTTATTCTTCGGTTGTTTTTAGTGTGAAGAGTTGCAAATAGAAATATATACCGATTCACCTTATACAGTTCTACCTGTGCTTTGTATTGTTAATTTTTGTTTTAAAGGTCTGAAACTATATAACTAGCAACATAACTTACCGGACATTTGGCATGCAACCGTATAATTATACAAAATTCAGCGACACTACGTTTCGATATCAGCAATCTATACTCTTCCTCAGATGAATAACTTACGTAGCACATAACTATAATTGAGATTAAAATGTTAACCTCATAACAGAGCGTTGTGACACTCATTAGTCAGGATTCGCAACAGCCATATTTTTAGTTAATTATATACACACACACTCTAAATAATGCAACGAATAAAAAACCACAGATTATAAAAACTTAACGAAAGAATATAGATCGAAATAGATATTCTTTTTATTTTACAACTTCCAAGACAAAACAAATTTTAGATGCAAACATGCTTGTTTACATAATTGATTTTTAGATCTAACATAATTTTCAGATTAAAACATCAAAGGACAAATTCAGTTTCACAGAGTTTGATTTTGATATAATTTTTTTTACAGAGTCTTTGATATGATTAGATGTTTTATGAAAGATTTATTGTGAGTGGCAGAATAAGAACTGTAAGGTAGGATTATTGTTTTAAGAAAAAATAACCGTTATACATAAATAACATGTTTATTTTGTACCCTAACCACCTAGTAACATGATATATTTTCAACGCTATACAGATTTGCACGTTATATAACCTATTACAATGCATTAGGCTACATGCATCTAGTTTATTTTTTTGTATTATCGCACTGTATTACTAAAATAATTACTTAGAATTGAATCATATTTGTGTGTATAGATATCTTTTAAAATGAATGATAATTACTAGTATTTTATTTATTATAGTTAACTAGGAACCAACCAAGAAATGTTAACTTAACGGGATATAAGAACTATGAACATGTTTAAATATATGTGTTAAATAAAATTAAACAACTATATATACACATATACTTGTCGGTTATACGACAATTAATAATATCGTACCATAAGAAAACATCAGTGAGATGCACAATATAGATGTTTCTTTTGTATCCTACGCAACAAAGTATATTTTAACTGTTTTAGCTCTCGTTTGTAAATCTAATAACTGACTAATAAAATATTTTTTTCAGGTGAAGGCTCGGTTTACTAATACAATATTTTTTACTATAATTGTTAATTACTTCGAAAAACGTGTTTCCAATCCGTGTTACTTTGAAGTTTACTTTCAAGAGTTTCCTCTATTTTTTATTTAATTTAAAACTATTTAAAACATATTTTACACGGTTAAATGTATTATCAAAGTGGCATTTCAAAACAAGGTGAGCTGTATAATCAAAAATGAAAGATTAAGTAATAAAAGAAAGTATTATATATGTACCATGCGCTCAGCTTCAGCATTTTTGCACTGACCCTGTTGATCTCAGTTTTCTTCATTTATGTTGGATTTTCAATTTGATGTAAAGATGTACAATTCTTGCAATGTTGTTAATATATATATCTATATATATATACAGGGTGTACATAAAGTCCTGCACTGGTATAATATTTTCTGAACGATAACAGATAAATAAACAAGATTTGGTACATCAATACTACACCTAAAAATCTACTTTTTGAGGGAACTATCAGTTTTCTGTAATATCATGGGGACGTCCCGCAAGGAGTCAGAAGGAAATCTTAAATAGGAGCATAGGTCAATATGGACATCATTTTAAAGGGCTTATCTAGCAGAGTTTAATGCCGCAAACCGCACTCAAAAAGATTGATCCAGTACAAAATGGCGGCTGTTCAAAGATTTTACTTGGTTACATTTTATTAGTAGCCATAACCCCAGTAAAGCAAAACTGCAACCAAACAAATACTGCAGCTAACTACTACATTATGCTTGTCAATTGTACAGAAGTGAATTATGATATTAGGTATCCTCAGGGGTTACAAATTTGGTCCTAATATATTGATAACGGGAAAACCTGATAACAGTAACAATTAGAAATCTCAGCGACCTATGACGATCGGAAACACTTCCTGTTTTCATAAAGTGTTTGAACGTTCTTCCTACAGTTGTTCTATAAATTGGCTGCCTCTCGTAAAAGTAGTCATTAAATAAATGGCATGCTTCCTCGTGTGATCGTCTGTTATTTCCACAACCAATCATCTTAAGAAATGTTATACGTTCACGTTCGTCAAGCGACATAGTGTAGTTGAAGAACTACAAGCAATACGACAAACTCTTTTGTACTAGAGCGCACTGATAAAATGGATGGACAGCACCACTAAAACAAGAAAACTAGAATAGCCTACTATGAATAGACTGGCTAATAGGAAAGTCCTAACTGCGACCCAAAGATAAGAGATTTCTAATTGTTACTGTTATCAGGTTTTCCCCGTTATCAATATATTAGGACCAAATTTGTAACCCTTGAGGATAACTAATGTCATAATTCACTTCTGTACAACTGACAAGCATAATGTAGTAGTTAGCTGCAGTATTTGTTTGGTTGCAGTTTTGTTTTACTGGGGTTATGGCTACTAATAAAATGTAACCAAGTAAAATCTTTGAACAGCCGCCATTTTGTACTGGATCAATCTTTTTGAGTGCGGTTTGCGGCATTAAACTCTGCTAGATAAGCCCTTTAAAATGATGTCCATATTGACCTATGCTCCTATTTAAGATTTCCTTCTGACTCCTTGCGGGACGTCCCCATGATATTACAGAAAACTGATAGTTCCTTCAAAAAGTAGATTTTTAGGTGTAGTATTAATGTACCAAATCTTGTTTATTTATCTGTTAATCGTTCAGAAAATATTATACCCGTGCAGGACTTTATGTACACCCTGTATATATATATATATATATATATATATATATATATATATATATATATATATATATATATATATATATATATTTATTTATTTATTTATATTAACTCATAAAAGCATAATAAACCACCCTCTGATATTCTCATTATTTTAAATTTACTTAACGGTCATCTGTTAGATCCTAATGAGGCCACTAGTATTTTATCCTTACTGTCACCATTTATGAACATATCATTTTTAATAGTGTCTAGTAGTAAAGAATACTTGTTATATAATTGAACATAACAGGACATATAATACCGGATTGAGAAGAACTATAAAGAACCTTAAAGAGTGTATGACAGGAATAAGGCAATGCTTCATTATGAGTAATGAGATTCTTAAACTCTACTGAACAAATCCCAGTGGACACTTCAAAACCCTGAGGGAGTTTGGAAAGTAACATCGTCCCCAAGTTTTATCTCGGTATTTAGTTTATATAATCTGTTCTCTTATGATTTATTTATTGTATTTTATTGTTAAAGCTTACGGTGATTCAATGGTTAGCTATATTTATTACCTATATAGTGCGGTTTCCGTTCCTTGTAATTAGTAAGGTACATTATAATATATGCAATATTTTTTCCAAAGATAGCTGAATGAGTATCTGCGTTATAAACTGATTATTAGACACTTAGAATATCAATACAACTTTAGTAAGTTTTATAAGTGTTAAAAAATAACATCTATTTTTTAAAACTCGAGTAATAAAACACTTTAATTAATACAAAGTTACTTGAATTTGTTATAGACTAGGTATATACCGTTATATAACATAAGACTTCATTCCTTAAACAAGTAATTAGTTCTTAAAAATAATACTAGACTATAGAGCTAAAGTTTCGTACATATTCTTAACTATTAATGTAAATTCTAAATATCACACAAATTCGCAAAACAATTTTGAATTAAAATCAAAACAATCATGCCCTTATTAATCATGATATCTTTAATAAAATTAAAAATATAAAATAATTCTTGTAAATCAATAAAATCAAATTTTTTAAGTATGTAAATCTTCCTAAAAAAATTATACGTATAAAATTTATATAATTATTCTCGTCTTCAAAGTTATGTGAAGTCCGATTTACTTTTATATTCTCCACCAATCAATAGTGTTTAGATAAATACTTGGCACAATGAAGAACCAAGCATTTCACTGTAAAATATATATCAATTTTTATTTATTAGACTTTCATTGAATTATTCACTGTGTTTATGTATTCAATGCACTAATAATAAGTGTAGCATTGTAATCCCTCAAGTGGAAGACAAACTATAACACAATTCAATTTATAGATTAGTCCATAAATATAATTTGTAAATTTATTTTTAAAACCAATAATTAAAAACACGATGTCTTATATACTTTGTCATAAATTGGATTACAGTGTGTGCTATTTGCGCTTACTTCTTCGCAAGTTCTGGAATTGTCCTAATACCAGTATTCTTACCCATTTTCAAAATTCCATACCTCTTAATTGTTTCCTGTCGCTCACATTTAGTGCTGAAACTCCACACATAAAACTGTCATCCTTTCGACAAACAATTTATTCGACCTACTACCGTAATATTTATCTGCACTGTGGGGTGTGTGCCACATACAACGAATACTTCGAGATTATTTTTGCAGTGCACAGCTCAAATATTACATTGCACTGCACATTTTGTATCCGAGCCACTAGTAATATATTAACTTTAATTCTCAAACAAAATTTCCCACAGACAATAAAAACCACTTATATTTCGAAAACAATAAAATATGTATCGGGCCAATTTTACCTGATTTATAAATAAAAGGTATCCTAATTGGATTAGATAATCTATAGATTAGATAATTTGCATGAGAGGCGACAAAAGATAAGGCTGTGGTTTTAAAACTGCAGGAATCGTAAGTTACCCTTTCTGAATAAAGTATTTAGGTTCATAAATTATAATGAGGTTTAATAGTGTGTAATGTTCAGCAATATGATGTGTGACGTCAATGGGCAAATATATGTATTGCAGCAAGGATGGCGTGATGCGTCCCACCGCGGTAAATAATTTTTTAACCAAGATCGTTAAACTGAGTGGTTATTAAGTATTGATTACATAGATGTACTCCCATGTCTGCTATTTAATTTATTAGTTTAATACCAATTTGAAAATTTGTTATTCGTAATTCTAAATGCAATTGGCTTTCACAGGCAAAGACTTGATTAATATGAAACATATTTAATCGAAGTTATACATATTTTGTATTTCGAAAATTATATTAGGATTTTGAAAGCCGAGTGGAAATTTCTAAGCCAAAAACACTAAATAATATCTTATCACCAACCCAGCAGTCGGTCTTATATTGCGGAAAATAGTATTATTAAATATTTTGAGGTACTCTTGCGTGGAACCTATACATTGTACACTATCATAATTAAGGCACTGATTAAAAAATATAAATATTATTATTATTGGATGTATACAACTTTTCTACGAAAAAAACACATCTGGGCAAATAATTTAAAGTTGTAACTCCACATATTTTAAGACATTCTTGGATCACAGATATTTAAATTCCATTTGAAATTTAATGGAACCCAGAAACAAATATAAAGAACATAAATCTATTTATTACTAATTTTTACACAGTTACATAAGGGTTTTACCGCTTTTACTGCTCTCTCAAGAAACCTTTTATGCTTCAGTTTAGAATTTGTATCACCGATCCAGTTGTTTGATTATACGGATTTAGAAGGCAGTAAATGTAATCAATTCTTTCCTACCCAAAATTTTTAAATGATTATCCTCATTAAGATTTTAAATTAAATGTTTCTTATAACCAGCGAAAACCTTAGGTAAGGAATTTAAATCATGTAATGTTAAAAAAATAAGTTTTTGCCAAAATGATAAAACTAATAGCTTTAATAGCTTTATTTCGAAACTGCGTTATATGCCAGCTTCCATTTCGTTAAGATAAGAACAGTAAAACTAACTACAGCCGTTAAAAACTAAATAATTGTCGCTAAAAAGTAATATTATAGTTATAATACAAGAAACGCATGAATATGTATTACATACCAACTATTCTAAGAAAGTAAACCCGAATCTAATAAATGGAGTATGGACGCTTACATATTACAAAATATTACAGTAATATACCACATAAAAATCTGAAACAAAGGACAAAAGTGACAATAATGCCTTAAAGCCAAAACAACGCGGCTGTTTGTTGTGTTATAGGAACAGGATAGTGCGTCCCATCAATGACAATATACATAGAATTAATATTGGCCATACCATTACAGTGAGCCGTTTAGTAGCTCAAGACTTGATTTTTTCTGTAATAAAATTAATTGAAGATCTCAAGAGACAATATTATCGTTATTATGCAACTAATAACAAGCAACTCAGCTCTCAGACGTTCTCTAGTTAATCAGAACTAACTCAGATCCAATCCTGAGTTCAGGATAACTAAGTCCCAATATCGATATGTTGGCTGGCGCTTACCGGAAATTCCTTTGCGATTGCGAAAGTGATGAACGGTATAAGAGTAACATAATATGAATGTGTGATATTCCAACATTATTATTAATTGTTTTCCGTTAAACATCAGTAGCAGATTCTGCATTCTCTGCAACGACAGGATTTTAGAGGAGCCTTCAGATATATTACAAATAGTTAAATCTGGAGTGGATAGTAGAACCAAAGAAATAAATTTCGTGGCTTTAATCAAAATTGTGTAAAAAAAAATTAGGAATAACTTTGCTAGGACATCCAAATATTATATAAAACGAAATTGAAAAATAATTCCAATTCCAAGTTATACACACTCTGTAGATTAAAACAATAGATACATATATAAGAGAGATGGTAGAAATAAATAGGCAAAAACGTTTAAAACTTAAGGAAGTAAATATTAGATATGATAAACCATAATGGGTTCCCGAATGGTACTGTAACATTTTATTTCATACATGAACAACAAGACGAGGTTTGTGGTAGATTAAATGTATTTTTTTATTTAAATGTATTTTTTTATTTAACGTGGCAAGTAACATACTATATTGTGTCATACATCATGTTAAGGTCAAGTTTTTAATATTTTTAAAAAAACCCCAAAACTAAATATACATCTAAGAATAATGGCCAGATCCTATGTTGAGATGAAATATCTTTAATTCCCATGTTGCGTGTGAAACAGAACGTTATATTACTTTACAAAAATATTTATATTTTATTTTTTTTTAACAAATTTGAAATTACTAGTACGTTTAAAGTTATTAGTTTCTCAAATTGTAACAACCGTAAGGTTTTAACTTTTTTATAACACATGTGTAATTATTAAAAGTTAAATACTAATAATATTTAAACTTAATATAAAGAAATATATAATATAATATAATATAAAGTAAACTTAATATTTTTAAACTTATAACTTTCCTTTAAAACATTCATAGCTGAAAATTCATGTTCATACATTATTAAGCCAATTATTAACTGCTACATGACATATCTAAATAAATAGTTTATAACTGTAATTGTCCTCAAAAAATAACCAACTGGGTTCCTGGAATATAAAGTTAGCTATATTAGTTTAGATATATAACACTTCAGTGATGTGATACCAATAATATTAATTTTAGTATATCAATATTACCGTTATGTTCTGTACCAATCTTATTTTTAATGTTGAAATAAAGAATATATCAACGTATTATTAGAAGTTTGTTACATTGATGTTTTAAATTGTAATATTCTTGAGTCTTACTGATATTTTGTGATCTGCCGCCGACCTGTAGTTTGCCCAGTGGGAGACAAAAGAAGGGATTTTCGTTCTTGAGTTCGCGGCGAGGAAAGGTCGAACTTTAGAAATAAAACAGCGAAGTCGGAATAAAATCTTACTTGTTTAATTTCGAACGTTTGTGATTAGAGATTTAGATTAAGATAACAAAAGATTAAAACTAATTGAATTAAAAAAATTAACACATGATTGAAAATTTAGAATTTGGCTCTAGAACAATAGAATTAGAGAATTGTAGAGAGAGGAGCCGAATTATGATCTACCGCATCCCGAACCAATTTTAACGACTCCCTGCTCTAAGATCGCCTCCAGTGATGCCCCTTCCCTTCTCTCTTGGCCCCCGACCAATCAGAGCACCAGTTCTTCCCTGGTGGTTGTCCATCAGGTGCTGCCGCCAACGATTCACCCAGTAATTAACAAAACTACATGGTACTTTGGACGGCTCGAGGCCTGCGTTGAACACAGCTCTTCGCTGATGTCAGCGGATTCCTTACACGTGTCTGCGGCAACACCAGGTCGTTAGCTTTAGTTTAATGCACCTGCAGGCTGTGGAAAATTCCCTGTCCCCTTCCTCTGAAGTCGGCTCAGCGCCTATATTTCGCTATATTATTCCGGATTGCACTTAATGTGTACGGTGGCATTATTACACCTTGTGGAGGTCTTGACTTCCATTTCCATTCTAAATAGTGATTAGAAGTAGTCACTAAATTAATGTTATGTAAATTTTCGCAGAATTCTCAGTTTAAATATTAGTTTAAATTAATTTATTTGTTGAAGCTTTGGGGCGTTAACACCGAGGTGTCACACTCCCCCCACCCTTAGATCATGCTGCCCTCAGCATAGGGTACTCGTAGAGTACCGAGGAGCTCTCGGTGTGCCTCCATCCCAGCCAAACGTACAACCGCCACTCCGTATACATTTTTTTTTCTTTTTTTGTTTTTTGATATGCCACAGGTAGGTGCATGAAACTGATAAGGGTAAAAATTCAGAAAGGCTTCAGCATTACAGTTCATAATAAGGACTGCTCCGTACTGCATTGTACGGATAGGGGTTGGTTCCTCAAAGGCTAGGAGAAGGAGGCTCTGATTTAAACCATGGTTAGACCAGGATCTGTAAGCTGTGGCAAAAGCAACTGGTCTAGGAGAAGAAGACTCCAAAATCAAACTCCTGGTCCTCCAGGTTGGGGGTTGAGCATTGGGCTGACAACCCAATCTCATAAAAAAACGCCAAGTTACGAATAATGAATCAGAAGATGCCGGACGGATTTCAACGGAGACGACCAAGGCGAGTTAATAAGGTTATGAGAGAAGGGATACGGATATATATTGTGGGTCATGGAATGTGCAGACACTGCTTAAAGCAGGTAAAATGGAGGAGGTGGCACAAGAGCTAGAAAAGTATAAGATCAGCATTGGAGCGGTGCAAGAAGTAAGGTGGAAAGATAGTGGAACGATCAAGAAAAGAAAATTATGATTTCCAATAATGGAAGAGGACATAAAGGTGTTGGGTTTTTTGTGCTGCGAAGAATTAGGAAAGCGGTATTAAGTTTCGAACCAATTAGTGAGAGGATTTGTAAATTGAGGATCAAAGGAACGTTTTGCAATATTTCGTTTGTAAATGTGTATGCCCCCACAGAGGATAATGAAGAAGGTATTGTGGATGATTTCTACACAGAACTTGAGAGAGTTTGTGATAAAATACCTAGGCATGATATGAAAGTGGTTTTAGGTGATTTCAATGCAAAAATAGGAAAAGAGGAGCAGAACAACATGGTAGCAGGAAAGTGTGGTCTGCATGAAGAAACTAGCTTGAATGGAGAAAGAGTATGCATGTTTGCTGAAGCTCAGAGGCTGATTGTAAGTAGTAATTGCTTTCCTCACAAAAAGATTCATCTGGGGACATGGAAAATGCCTGGGAGGGATAGCTGCAATCAAATTGACCATGTTTTAACTTCAAAGAGATGGGCTACTTCTATAATGGATATAAAAACATGCAGAGGAGCTAATTGTGATAGTGATCACTATTTGGTGAGAGGAGTTCTCAGACATCGTATAGCGAATACTGTCAAAGCAAGGAAGACAAGAGTAGAAAAGTGGGACGTGGAAAAATTAGCGGATGTAAATGTGAGGCAACAATTTCAGGAAGAACTGGGTGATAGACTAACAGGACTTACGACTGATTTATCAATTGAAGAGCATTGGAATTACCTGCGAGAAGCAATGAAGGGCACAGCTGAACTGGTACTAGGTAAAAGGAAATTTGAAAGAAATGAGGACTGGTTTGACGAAGAATGCAGAAATGCATTGGACACTAAGAATCAGGCTAGGAAAAAGCTTTTGCAAGTTGGAACCAGAGCAAATGTGGAGAATTACAGAAGAGAAAGAACATTAGCAAACAGACTTATGAGGAGGAAAAAAAGAGAAGCAGCAAACAGTAAAAATAGAAAAATTAGAGAGAAACTACCAGCAGAAAGAATGCAGGAAATTTTACAAGAATATGAGAAATATTACGGATGCATACCAGGCAAAATCACAAGTACATCTTGATGAAGAAGGAAACGTGATAACAGAGATGGAGGAAATCAAGACAAGATGGAAAGAATATTTCGAAGACTTACTCAAAGAACAGGACATTCTGCTACCAGAAATTGATCTTGAGATACCACAGCAGGTTGATAACTTTGTACAACCCCCCCGGGAGAGAGAGATAGAAGAAATAATAATAAGAAAGATGAGAAACAATAAGTCCCCAGGAAGCGACACTATAAACAGCAGAGATGCTGAAGTATGGCGGAGAAGAGCTGTTGAAGGTTATCCACGAACTTATATCGAAAGTGTGAAAACAAGAAAGAATGCTAGAGGAGTGGAAGAAAGGACTGATCATACCTATATACAAGAAGGGGACAGGAGAGATTGTAGAAACTATAGGGGAATTACGCTTCTCAATGTTACATATAAAGTATTTTCCATACTTATACATAACAGGCTAGTAGAACTATGGAGAACATTGTATAAGAGATTACCAATGTGGTTTTCAGGGGTGGACGATCAACAATGGACAACATTTTTTATGGTAAGACAATTGTTTGAAAAATGTGCTGAATTTGGAACGGACCTGCATTGTGTTTTTTTGTGGACTTCAGGCAAGCATTTGACAAGGTGAATAGACAGAGGATGGAAGTTTGTCTTAAACACTTAGGAGTACCACAGAAAATCATAAAGCTCGTAATGCGAACACTGGAAGGATCCATAGCCATGGTTAGAGTCAATAATGAGTTGACGGAACCATTTGACGTAAAAACAGGTGTCAGGCAGGGCGATTCCTTATCAGCATTAATCTTCATTCTGGTTCTGGAAGCGGCATTGAGAAAGGTGGATTGTGTAGGTGATATCACATATAGAATGAGTCAGTTATCAGCATATGCTGATGATATTGTTGTAGCTGCAAGAAGTCAGAGAGCTAAGTTGGAGAAGCTGGAAGATATTGAAAGAGCGGTGAGCAAAGTTGGATTGACTATTAACTGGGAAAAAACTAAGTACCTAAAAATGACAAGAATGGGACAAAGAGGAGTGGATCTGGAGGTAAATGGCAATGAGGTAGAAAACGTAGTAAGTTTTAAATACCTTGGATCAACTCTAACTGCAAACAACAGCGTGACTGAAGAAATTAACACAAGGATAGCCGCGGGAGGCCGATGTTACTTTGCATTTAAGAAACTTTTCAGCTCCAACATTCTTCATAAAGAGGCCAAACTGAGAATTTATAAAACTGTAATCAGGCCTATTGTAGTTTATGGTTGCGAAGCGTGGACACTCACCAAACAGGACATAAATAGATTGAGAATATTTGAAAGAAAGATTTTAAGAAGAATTTACGGTCCAGAATTAAGACAAGGAACATGGAGGAGGCGAAAAAATCAGGACCTGCTTGATTTTTTGAGCGATGAGGATATTGTACGCTTCATTAAGGCCCAAAGAATTAGGTGGCTCGGACATCTGACGAGAATGAACGACAACAGAGTCGTGAAGAAGGTTGCTGAGTGGACTCCTGCTAATACAAGGCCCAAGGGAAGACCTCGGATGAGATGGAGAGAGACGATGTGGTTGCTGACCTAAGAAAGATTGGAGCAAGAAATTGGAGAGAGGTCGTCGAGGACAGACCCCAATGGAGACTACTGATTCACCAGGCCAAACCCATGGAGGGTTGTAGCGCCGAGGGAGTAAGAGTAAGAGTAAGTAATAAGGACAGTATTTTACCACGAAATTTAAAGTTTGGACGCTTACTTGTGGCTTAGGCTTCCTCTCTTTACAAACAATTTGTACATAACTTTCTCTTTCTCTTACTCACTATTACAACGGTCTCTCTCTTTACAAGATTTCTTATCCAACTACCTATCTGCATATGTATGGCTTAAACATAGAATACACCCAAGTTGCAATATCAAAACACACCCCGTTACGCAAAAAAGAAAAAAAACATGAACAATTCCAAAGCATCATCACTTATGCGTTAGCATCGCATCACTAATTTAACAAAATAATTCAGCAAACAGTAGACAACAATTAAATATTTACTCTATAAACCGCATGATAAATCAGCTTAACCAATATTATAATAAAGTATTTAACGTAACAATACAGCGAACAGTACAAGGGAACTAATTAGTGCTCCTGAAACTACTCAAGTACATTACAGTTCAATGTACATCACACCATCTTAGACAAGATACATTTATTAAGCACTCCAGGATAACTGTGTTTTTATTAGATTAAATTTTGATAATGAAAGTCATTGTTTTGCGCCCATACCACATACTGCATGGTCCAATTAAGTTCAAAGTAATTGTAGGTGGTAGTCTAATTCGTGGTAAATTTCGAACGGTACTCCCCCAATCCTGGTTAAGCCTCGTGGGTTTTCACTCGGGGCCGGTTTCCTCTGTCACCCCTGTCATAGATTATAGTGGAGTTATCCTGAGTTAGCTCACTTGTACGTCGATTAGAATACAAAACTATAAGATACTCAAAGTAAACAGTTACACTGTTCGAACCCAATACAATAAAGCATACCCAAAGCTGTTCCTACATCTTACAACAACAATTCGTAATAATAGCAATCTTAAAATAACAAAGTTGACGATAAGTTGTAACTTGTTACATATAATTGGGACGGCATTCGTTAATTCTCATAGTAATTTTCAGATTATTCATCACGTTACAGGGTTACACAAAATTTCTATCAAGCTGCTAAGGCACCAACCAACAATTACTGAACTCTATTCCTTAAGGGCCCTGTGAAAAAGACTTAAAAGTAGTGGCTGGATAGCCGTTACACTGTAAATGCGTGGGGGGACTCTGGAAGGCGGTTCACAAACCATCATTTAGTTTTATAGGCATAACGTTGACGTTCTTCCGAACAGACAACGACAGGAGGACACTGTCCCCACACTCCTCAACTCCTCTCAAACCTCACAAAAGAACATCAACACAGAAAAAAAAGAAACTACAACTACAATATTCCGCCCCCCACACTTGGTATTTAAGGGCATTTGTGGACCTGGGGGCACCCCATGGTTTTCACCCTCGCTTACGCCTGGGAGCAGGGAAGCTCACCGATACCTTCCTCCTACTGGCCTTTACATTCTACTGGTGTCTTAGAGCTTCTAACAAGTCTAACCCCATTTCAACTTACATGCGACACAAAAGTTCCTTAGCCAACAGTTACGTTTCCCAACGAATAAAGAAGTAAAATAAACGTAAATAAATGCAATTCCTGCAGACCTGGGTATGGGCACCTTTCCTGTCTTGCTAATGGGGTCCGGAAAATCCCTTAGCAAGACACTCTTCATAGTGTTGTTACTGGTTATTTAACTTTAATATTTAGAAGTTATTCGAGCTGTTCCGGGCATCCACAGTCCAGTTGGGGAGTTGAAAGGAAGGGTTATTTGGGGTTGGGGGTGCCGGCATTACCTTCCCATGGATACCAGTCTGGCTCGGCGTTCTAGATTCCTCTTAAGTTACTAATGCTACTTGTTTTAACAGATTGTTCAAATAATTATAGAAAAACCTTGCCATTACCAGTCTGCATCAACAACAAACATACATAAATTACAATTAGCGATACAAGAACTTAGAAAACATATTCTTTTTTTTAAGTATTAGGGGATCCCCAACCACTCTTCTGCCATGTTCCCACAAACGGAAAAGTCTAAAACCACTCGTTCAGTTCCGACACAGGTTGATTTACTGTTCCCATCGCGGTGCACACACGATGTATCGCTGAAGTTTACATTCTTTTAACTAGTTTCACACTTACTTCAAGTGTCCAGGGCCCACTCTTCATTTCTCGTCCGATTACCGTACGGTTCAATTTAATGTCAGTCTTGGTGCGTGGGGTCGACATGCTCCCCACTCTGGTCTCGGTCAATCTCGTCCTGCTCGCGCCACCTCTCAGCATCCTCAGCATCTGGTCTGCTCGCAGTGCGTACAGTCGCTTCGAGGGTCGGGAGATGCGACTCTGTCCGGGCGGCCTGCGAGCTTCGTCTGTTAAACCCCCAGGGTGGCACGGAGCAGATCGGCAAACTCGCACCCTCCATCTTAACAACACAGTGACAACAATTAGTACGACTACAAGAGATGCACCACCAAAGGTTACATACTTGATAACCACACGTCTACGATAGTGGGTCCTAAGTAATTGAATTGTCCCTTCTAGGGAGTATTCCTTAACACATAGGGAGCCCAGCTGATCATCCAGTCCCTGCAGGACTTTCAGGGTTTTCATTAACATCATGTACCAGTAAGCTGCGTTTCTTCGCTACTGTACATCCCCATCTACTTCCGGGAAAACAATCTTTCCCAAGTCACTCGAATATGTGGAGCTGCCGATAAATCGGGCAGGCACCCTGTAACCGTCAGCAATCAGATCACACCTATCATGCTTCGGTATTTCACCCTCACCTTTCAGGGTGATAGCACTTACATTCGGGTTTGCATCGCGCCCACCTTTCAGGGTGATAGCACTTACATTCGGGTTTGCATCGCGCCCAAAAACAATTTAATATAACCTTTGTCTCTTCTGATGTGGCGTAGAGCCAGCGGGTGGGTGTTCTAATGAGAACGGGGAACTGTAGGCCAGATATCAACTTCCTACTACACAATGTTACGTGTTCTTTCATCAATAAATTTACCACACAATTGGGCCGTTTGTAGACGCTTAACAAGGCGTCTGACAACGGGCACACCATGAGTTTACCAAATTTTACATTCCCTCGCAAAGACGTCTGGCGAATAGAGTGAATAAGTCTGTCTGTCTTTGCTAATCCACAAGTTTTTGATCTGCCACGTCCCATTTCACCCACTTTGTGAGTGAGGGGGTCGTAGACGGGATAAGCTATCATATTGAACATTTCAAACAAAACTGATTATCATTTTTCAGGGGTAGCCTAATCAATACCCTCAATTGAGATTTCAGTTACATATGCCTGGATTGTAGCAATTTTGTAGAAAATTATGGAGATTCTCTAGTTTTACATCTTAAAACAACTTCTCTGGGGGTGGTATTACACTCTCTACGGAAGTCAGGACCTTCAAAGAACTGATGAGGAGGCAACAGGTTACTAGTCATTCTTCCGGCCGCTAAAATCCTCAATGGCCAGGTGAAGCCGGGTCATTTTCTGGACAGTTAAATTTTATGGCAATCTTTAACTTCCGCAAGGGCGGTGCTCAAACTTTAAGTATTTCAGAAGCGTTCTCATCTGGTTAGCATGCATAAGTTCTCCTATATAATTACGGGCCATAGGTATGTGCATTACGTGGTGATATTCTTTTAGGGTAGAGATAACTTTGTTTATTGCCCTAGAATGGTTTGAAATTTCTGATTGCATGTTGCCTAAAATGGTTATTTGGTCTATAGTGTCGTGGAAAAGGTCATCACTTTAAATTTTCTATTTCATTTATCCTATTATTGGTGAATTCTAAATCGCTATCTGTTACAGTTCCAAACAGAAATTTTAGTACCTGGCCCCCCACATCAATTAGGCCTCGCCTTTGCCGAGTACTGGGTAATAGGTAAACCAAGTCACTGGTTTGGGTGACATAGTCTGCTACCAGCTGCTGCAAACTTACGTACTCATACCTGAATCCAGCTTCTAATTCACGCACCGGAGAGTGGCATGCTCACATTAAGCGATAAGAGGTCTTGGAAAAGCTTATCGTACTGACCCTTTACCCTGGTCAGTAATGTACTTAGTTTCTGGTTCTCCTCTTCTACTTCCGTTAAGTTGTACTGCAGCACTATAGTCCAATGGCTGTCGGTGAGAAGCACATCTCCCTCCTTTTCGAAGACGACACCTCGGTGAAAACCCCAGGCGACTCCCAGAGTAAATAACATGCCGATCAGGCCTATAACAGAAGGCAATAATATCTTTAGTACAAGTAAGGTTAAAGTTGACCACCTCGCCTAATCCCGGCTACGTAGCGACTAAACTACCGCTTAATCTACCAAAGACAGATTCAGGAGTCTAACAAAGTCTCCCCACCGCGCAGGGCACACGCTTGTTTCTCTTTGGGCGATGCAACTCATCGGAAGGTCCGGCGACCGCTGCTGGGTCCCTCGGAGCACCTGCTTGAACTTTTACGTCATCAATATCTGGAGGTGGATCACCATTGATCTCTTCTTCCTCCTCGTCATCGTCGTCATCTAACCTGTCATTCCTCATCTCGAGGCCTAGGGTCGCTTCTTAGATACTCAGCCTGTTGGGGAGGCACGGAAGCTCTTCCCAAGCAGGGCTTGATCCGGTTTACATGGACTGTCACCTCTCTTTTTCCGGATTTTTAACACCACATTCAACGGGGACAATACTTTAACTATTTTGTGCGGTCCGTTCCATAATTTCGACAACTTTTTAACCCGATGCCTACCTATACTAGGCACGTGCAACAGGACCAACTGCCCTTCGTTGTAGTTCACTTCGCCGAGCCTTCTTGTTGTATTGCTTCTCATAACGGCTGCGAGCTGCGATCTTCCGTTTCTCGGGCAATTTCAAACGTTTCTCTCTGAGCTTACTTCGCAGGGTTTCCACATGATCATTGTAAAGATTATCGCTTTCAGTGATGGTCAGGTCCAGCCTCCATGGGCATTTCCATCTTCCGGACCAAAAACCATTTCAAACGGGGAAAACCCTGTCGACTCCATGACCTTGGGAGTTGTATGCCATCGTGACGTAAGGGAGGTACTCATCCCAATCGGTCTGATGCCGAATTTACAAAATGGCTCAACATACGCGCAATAGTCGAGTGCACTCTTTTCTAAACGGCCGTTCGACTGAGGATGGAATCCTGTAGTCTGTATCTTACGAACATGTAAGAACTTACAGAGCTGACTGGATTAGATCAGCAGGTAAAGTTCGCACCCTGGTCGGTAATAAGGATCTTTGGTACGCCAAACTTGGTTATCACACGCTGTACGAGTGCCCGCGCGACACTTTCTGCCGTTTGATCAGGTAACGGAATAAATTCGCAATATCGCGAGAAATGATCCATTACGCTTAAAATATACACGTTACGAGACTCACTAAGGGGCAACGGTCCCACTATGTCGGCTGCGATTACTTCAAATGGTTCTCGGGGTTCGTTGTATACGGAGTGGGCGGTTGTACGTTTGGCTGGGATGGAGGCACACCGAGAGCTCCTCGGTACTCTACGAGTACCCCATGCTGAGGGCAGCATGATCTAAGGGTGGGGGGAGTGTGACACCTCGGTGTTAACGCCCCAAAGGCTTCAACAAATAAATTAATTTAAACTAATATTAAACTGAGAATTCTGCTAACCTTAACGACCATCTCATCAGTCTACTGCTAGGGTCTTTAAGTGAAAGCATCCACTTTAGGG
>NW_025783301.1:27500-28814 GCF_021130785.1 Homalodisca vitripennis | reverse complement strand
CAAAGATCTTTCTAGATGGGTAAAAGAAATACAGTGTTGTCTAGCTATTGCAAAATCCTTCATTAATAATGAATTTGGATTAATTTGATATAATACCAAACTTTTAATATTAATTATTATCAAATTAAAATAGGAATTTGTTGTGACCTCCATTATTATTTTATATTTTGGTTGGTTTTGCATATAGTTTGCCAATAACCGTACCCAAATATAAGGGACCTACAGGACCTTAAGAAGTTTGGTAGCCCTTCAACAGCTACATTATTTTATGAAAATCTGCCTCACAAATAAACAACATATGCCTACTTTAAATTGTTACCATGACAACAAGTATTGTTGTATTTAGCAGTTGTATAAAATAACTTTCTTATTGTATTAACCCTTTGACTGATACGCAACGATATATCGTTGTGGAGTGAATTTACCAAAAAGTGATACACAACGAATATATCGTTGTTGATGTTTCATCAGGCGAAAATTGATATGCAACGATATATCGTTGTTGCATTTATAAATTTATTTCAGCGTTATTACTTTGCCAAATAAATCTTACTACTATATTGCCAAAAAAGTAATACTTAATGTTTTTGGACGCATGGGTACTGAATGCATATGTGTTGTACAAGTTTAAATACAACTCAAGGCCAACTGAAGAGGGCTGAGTTCATGAAAGAAGTGATAGGAGATCTTTCTTCGGAATGGCTTGCAAGTAAGCAAATCCTGCAAAATCTCCGGGTGGTGGTGATGGTCCATCAGTTGGTTTCGGACTCAGGAAATTACCTGTGAAGAAGGAAAAACTGTGCCGAACCTGTTCAGGTGACAATCATCCTGAAGGATAGAAGCGGAAGGTCTCGGACAGTGTGTGTAAGGTGTGGTCTTGGTGTACATGCTGAATGCCTCGGCAAGCATGTTTGCCACTGAAATTTATAAAAACTAAAAAACTGTAAATATTGTAAATAATAACTTTTTTATTAGTGTTTGTGTTTTGACAATAAACTGTATTTTTAAGACAGGATTCACAAACCAAATTTAATTAATATAGAACATTCAATGTTGTTTGACTCCAGATTTCCAAACAGATTGCCTCAAATTCACGTAAGTAAATTTTTATTATTTTTACCAATAAGTCATGCATTTTTTAAACTTATATGCTTCAAATTTTCTGGGATTTGTTGACAATAATACGTACTTTTAGAATAAATTACTGTCAATAAGAAATTTTAAAAAACTTATTTTAGTTTACTACTGACAAAGTAAGAAAAAATGTTTTTTATAAATAAAAACAAAAACAAAAATAAAAAAATATTTTTAAGT
>NW_025783301.1:0-22500 GCF_021130785.1 Homalodisca vitripennis | reverse complement strand
TGAAATACATATTAGATTTTTAAAATTGGTTTGTGAAGAAATCAGTGATGTGTTGTGTCATATTTTTAACTATTCTTTATATAATTCTGTTTATCCATGTCAGTGGAAAAGAGCTCTTATTATACCATTAGCAAAGATAAAAACACCTTCAGAATGTAAAGGACTATAGGCCTATAAACATATTAAGTGTATTAGGTAAGATATTAGATAAAATAGTTTATAACCAAATTTGTAATTATGTTACTAGGAATAGTATTTTAGATAAATATCAGTCTGGTTATCGATCCTTTTACAGTACACAAACCGCACTGGGTTAAAATAACAGACGATATCAGACATGCTATTGATAACAGAGAGATAACATTATTAATGCTTCTTGATTTTAGTCGTGCCTTTGACTCTGTGAATCATAATTTATTATTGTCTGTTCTGGAATCTTACAATTTTAGTTCCGCTGTGGTTGATTGGTTTCGAGATTACTTGACCAATAGACTTCAGCGGATCAAAACAAATAATGGAAATTTTTCAGATTGGAAGAATAACTCTGTAGGTGTTCCACAGGGATCCACACTTTCTGCTTTGCTTTTTTCTTTATACATTAATAAGATTGGTAGTATTCTGTTATATTTTGTAAATATATGATGTATGCAGATGATATTCAGTTATATTTAAACAGTAGGCCTAATATTCAATGTGTAAATGATGCTGTTAACTGTATGAATGCGGATTTGGGTACATTACATACATGGTGTAAAGATCATGGATTACAGCTTAATATAATAAAGTGTAAGCCGGTATTGTTTGGATCCTCAAGGTTGCTACCTCACATTGATGTTAACAGTTTGACACCTTTGATGATAAACAATGTACATTTAAATTTAGAGAGCTCAATTGTCAATTTAGGTTTAAGAATGTCTAATGATTTATCATGGCGTATACAAGTAAATTATATTGTTCGGAGGGTATTCCAGTGTTTGCATAAATTTAGAAAATTGAGCTTTAATCCTCCAATTTATATTAAGAAGCTTCTAGTAGCAACACTAGTATTACCTATTTTTGATTATGCAAATATAGCTTATTGTGACATAAATAATGAGTTAACTGATAAGTTACAGAAAGCGCAAAATGCGTGCATAAGATATATCTATAATTTAAGGTGGGATCAACATGTAACACCATATTATAAAGACCTTGGTTTATTGAAAAATTAAGGAGCGGATGGAATTGAATATAATGAAATTGGCAGTTAAAGTACTTAAAAATGAACAACCAGTGTATTTGTTTGAAAGATACAAAAGAATGACTGATGTACATGTTAGAAATACTCGTTTTTTCAGGAATAACTTTACAAATTCCGATTCATAGAACTGTTATCTACAGTAAGTCCTTCTTAGTGACATCTATTAGATTATTGAATGTACTAGAAAAGAGAACTGCGGGAAAAGTGATAGGGAAAGCAATGCAGCTTTGTTAAAAAAATACAAAATGAGACTTTTAGAAAGATATGAATTATGAGTTCATAGTACATCAATACTGTGTAAATTATTCTTTCTTGTGTAAGATTAATTTTTCCTATACGTATAGGAATTTAGAATTGAGACCATACAAAAAAAAGAAAAAAAAGAAATTATGTTTGTATTGAATAAACATATAAAGCAAATAGTAAAATATAGAACTTAACTGTAAAGTAGGGTATATTTAAGTGATAAAATTATATATATATATGATTTAAATAAGAATATAGTTGTAGAAAAAGAGTTTTATAACACATAATAAAATAGAATAAGATATAAAAATAGATATAAAAAAATGTAATTTGTAAAATCAGGCTACTGCTCAAACATTGTATTACATATGAATATGTGTTGCCTGTCATGGTGGTGGAGTGGACCATTGGTCTAAACCATGGCAGGATAAATAAAGAAAGTATCAAAGTATCTCTCTCTCTCTCTCTCTCTCTCTCTCTCTCTCTCTCTCTCTCTCTCTCTCTCTCTCTCTCTCTCTCTGATTACTTCCAAGGTAGAGATGTGTTACTCAGGGTAGGAAATGGAGAAGCAGGGAAGAGGATGACTCGAGGGTGCCCACAGGGATCAGTTGTTGGACCACTCCTGTGGAATGTGATGTTCGACAGCCTACTGAGATTAGATCTAGGGGAAGGAGTAAACAATCACTGCATATGCTGACGACGCACTGCTGTTAGTCAGAGGACAGAGTACACAACAGTTGGCTGATAGAGGTAGTAGGGCCGTAGAAAAGGTAATAGAATGGGGACAACAAAGGAAGCTGAAGTTTTCAAAAGCAAAAACAGTGACAGTGATGTTGAAAGGTAAGTTGATAAGACCACCTAGGCTGTTAGTGGAAGGAGAATATATACGTTGCAAGAAGGAAATGAAGTACTTAGGAGTGGTAGTAGGACAGAGGATGAGTTTTGAGAAACATGTGGAGGAGCGTGTGTGCGAGAAAATGAAAGGGGTCTACGCCAAACTGGCAGGACAGGCAAGAGCCAATAGGGGTAATGACAGGGAGGCACCTTATGATGCTATACAAAGGTTGCGTAGAGCCGGCGATGTTGTACGGTTGTGAGTTCTGGGGGGAAAATGCCCGAAAGATTGCACTGAAGAGGAAATTGCTGAGCATGCAAAGAAGAGTTCTACTGAAGGTAGCAAAGGCATACAACACGGTCTCACATGACGCAATCAGAGTGCTGGCAGGAGTAACACCGATTGACCTGCAAATAGAAGAGAAGGTGAAGAGGTGGGAGGATAAGGAAGAAGGAAGGGACGCCGCTGAGAGCAATGCAGCGAGACGAGAAGAGACTTTGGAAGAATGGCAGAGGCGTTGGCAGAATACCGAAAAAGGTAGGGAAACCTTCGAATACATGCCGGACATCAGAAGGAGGACTGCAGCAGAAGTGGGACATGGACCATTACCTGACACAGTTCGTCACTGGTCATGGAAATTTCAAGGCGAACCTCAAGAGGTTTAACCTGGTGGAGGAGGAGAGGTGTGTGAGTGCGGAGAGCTAGAGACCGCAAACCATGTGCTCATGGAGTGTGAAACTGTTTGAGGAGGAAAGAAGAGACCTCAGGCAGGTGATGACATCGAAGCATCTAGAATGGAGAAGAGGCAAACTTTGACTTCGATGAAGAGACAATTAAACAGCTCAGAACCACGACAAGAAGGATTGGGATAAAAAGAGAGGGAAACAGAGTTTGAAAGCTTAGAAGAGATAAATTAATATCCCGATGATTCACATCGCACAGGGGCGGTGAGATGAGGGGAGACGTGCTGTTAGGCTAGACACAAGCAAGAGTGTCGAGAAGAGGATTAAGTGGCCAAAGCCCGAAGAGAAGAAAGAAGAGGAGAAGGCAAGAGGCCTGGCAAATAAGTCACAGACTTGTGTCAGGGGTGGAGGTGGGAACGAGGGGCTTCGGTCCCAGCACGTCACGTCTCTCTCTCTCTCTCTCTCTCTCTCTCTCTCTCTCTCTCTCTCTCTCTCTTTTGTTTGTGTGTTTTGTTTATCTTCGGTATGATAAGTTTATCAGTTGTTTCTTAGTTTTAAATTTCATGTTGTAAGTATGGTTTCTTTTTGACAATATTATGTGCTAAAATATTGATGTCTTTCTTCCATATAATAATATATGGCGAGTGATTGTGGATTATTAATGCATAATAGGGAAAAGATTAATAGTTGAAAATCTAAATTTAGTAATAAGAATAAAGGTTTTTTGAAAGTAGCTCATGTCAACGTAGAAAACCTAAGAGCGCACAAAGAGTCCTTTTTTAGTTTATTTGAGGATAATATTTTTGATATAGTTGTGGTTACGGAAACATTCCTGAAACCCATTTTGGCTTCTAGTCCTTTTAGTATTGATGGTTTTAACTTCATAAGACATGACAGAGAGGGTAAGGAGGGTGGAGGAATTGGAATATATATTAAGAAATGTTTTAATTATAAAGTATTAGTTTCATCACAATCCTTGTACTGTAAGAAACCTGAATTTATTATTTTAGAAGTAGCTTTGGGATGGAAGTTATTGTTGTGTGCCTTTTACAGACCACCGAAAGCAGGTTATATATCGGACTGTTTTGACATAATTGGGGATTTATTGCCTACTTATTCAGATGTATTACTTATAGGAGATTTTAATATAGACTTAAGTACAGGACAGAGTTTTTCCAGATAAAACGCAATTTATTAATTTAATTGAGAATTTTAATTTTACTATTCTACCATTACAACCAACATACCATTTACCTACATCTGATACCTTATTGGACTTATTGATTTGTAATGACGTGAACAAAGTAAATGTGTACGGACAAATATCTATAGCTGGTATATCTTATCATGATAGAGCTATGTCTTAGAGTTAAAAATAGTACTAATAGGGTCATGAAAGTTATTAGAGATTTCAAACATGCAGATGTAAATAGGTTAAGGCAAGAATGTCAAACTTTATCGTGGGATGATGTTTACTCAGTAGACAATATAAATACAAAGGTAGATATATTTGTTAATAAATTAAATAATTTATTTAATAAATATGTACCTGAAAGAAATATCTCAACAAAAAGGACTCCCTGCCCTTGGATAAATACACAAATAAAATCAATGATGAAAGACAGGGATAAGTTGTACAGTCAATATATAAGGACGAAAGATCCTATAACTTGGGAAAATTACAGAGTCTTAAGAAATCAAGTAAAACGTATATTAAGAAACTCGAGAAACCGTCATTTTGACTCTTTATTGAAACCAGATAAGCATTGCAAAGATATTTGGAATGTAATTAACAGTCAAGGAGTTGGTAAAAATGCTAATGTTATGTCAGATGTAGTTGTACAACTAAATGAGTTGAATAGTTATTTCTGTGGTGTTAGCCATAGTATAAATGAAGAGTTGATTGATTATTATAAAAGTCAAAGAGGTGTCTTTAGTGGTATTGATGAAATTGCAAATTTCATATAAAATTGCAATTATATATCTATAATTTAAGGTGGGATCAACATGTAACACCATATTATAAAGACCTTGGTTTATTGAAAATTAAGGAGCGGATGGAATTGAATATAATGAAATTGGCAGTTAAAGTACTTAAAAATGAAACAACCAGTGTATTTGTTTGAAAGATACAAAAGAATGACTGATGTACATGTTAGAAATACTCGTTTTTCAGGAATAACTTTACAAATTCCGATTCATAGAACTGTTATCTACAGTAAGTCCTTCTTAGTGACATCTATTAGATTATTGAATGTACTAGAAAGAGAACTGCGGGAAAGTGATAGGGAAAGCAATGCAGCTTTGTTAAAAAAATACAAAATGAGACTTTTAGAAAGATATGAATTATGAGTTCATAGTACATCAATACTGTGTAAATTATTCTTTCTTGTGTAAGATTAATTTTTCCTATACGTATAGGAATTTAGAATTGAGACCATACAAAAAAAAGGAAAAAAAGAAATTATGTTTGTATTGAATAAACATATAAAGCAAATAGTAAAATATAGAACTTAACTGTAAGTAGGGTATATTTAAGTGATTAAAATTATATATATATATTATGATTTAAATAAGAATATAGTTGTAGAAAAAAGAGTTTTATAACACATAATAAAATAGAATAAGATATAAAAATAGATATAAAAAAATGTAATTTGTAAAATCAGGCTACTGCTCAAAACATTGTATTACATATGAATATGTGTTGCCTGTCATGGTGGTGGAGTGGACCATTGGTCTAAACCATGGCAGGATAAATAAAGAAAGTATCAAAGTATCTCTCTCTCTCTCTCTCTCTCTCTCTCTCTCTCTCTCTATATATATATATATATAATATATATATATATATATATATATATATATATATATATAATCATAACTTATGAGCAAATGTAATTAATGCACTTTAATTTTGCAAGTTTGTTTAATACCAAACATTAATGGAATTTTGAAAGTGTCTATGTATTTAAAAAATACAATTGCATCAATTATGTTTTATTAGGTTACATTTTCTTAATAAACCAAACATCACGCATATTGAGTTAACTGAGAAAACGTTTGTTTTTCCAGAAAATACTACAAATTCCACTTAGTGCATTAATAATATTTCATAATAGTTTTATTCACAGTTTTCATAACATTTTAAATGGCAACCATGAAACTACTGAAGATATAAATTTTAATTTTTTTACTCTTAGTGAAGCATTTATGACACCGACAACCATACAACATTTAAATTCTGTAAATTAAACAGTTAAGTAGCCATAATGTTTTTTTTAGTACAGGAACAGACAAAATTGCCATACAAGATTTTTCCGTACATTTACCGTTGTTCAGTCATAAAACAAAATCAGTAACACTAGGTACTGAGATCTGCAATCTAATAACAGGTGGATAACTAACCTAACAATAATTACAACCTAGTTTAAAATTACAAAATCATAGTGTTGAGACAAGCGTAAGTCACGAATCTCACCAACCATGTTGTGTGTCAACTCGATATACAACCACCTTTAAAAAGTGTACTTAATAAAATCAAAACAAATTATTAAAACTAAAAAAGTACAGGTTACAATAATCAGAAATGACAGACCAACCACAGAGAACTGACCAGAAGTTAATAGTATATGGCGATCATTATAGCAGAAACAATACGGTGGCAAAAAGGAAACAAACAGCAGTGGGACTTTTTTTATCATTGGTACATTCTATATACATCTGAAAACCACACTGTAATTCCCGCATTGGTTTATTACAAGTCTCTAATCTGTCTGATGTGTTAGGTTTCCTTGTAATATCATTTTTCAGAATTGGCCTAGTTTCGAGTGATGGTAAACTGATCTGTTGGTTTACAATTTAATGTATGAAACTTCAATTAATTTCCTTTTAAAGAAATGGGGTTCCCAATTTATTCTATTGGCTTCATCCCAATTCTTACAATATTTGTGGATCAACAATGGTGCGTATAATTTAGCTATGGTGGAAAGGGTTGATTCAGTGTGAATGTGTGTTTAGTTCCAGTTCACCTTCCGTTCAGTGCAGCGTCTGGAATCTGACGTTGTCACAAAACTTGGACTCCTTGGATCTGTAGTCATGTTTGTCTGAAGAGATTTTTTTTTTTAAAGCGTCCACAGATACACTGAAAATGAACTCTTTACATTGTTTTTAGCATCAGAGACACATTTAATACAAAATAAAGTTTAATCTAGGTGAAGAAATATCCTCATCGTCTCATCAGGTACAACAACTGAATGCACTACGATGTGATAGACACGATTTCTAAACGCGTTGGAGCAACAGAGTTTTCTACACATAACGTAACTATGGTGGAAAAGGTTGATTCAATGTGATCGTTGAGTTTAGCTCCAGCTCACCTTCCCCTTAGTGTCTACCCTATATTTTGCAGTCTAGGTGTATCTGATGTCAAGAGTTCATGTTGTGCTTCTTCGTCACTAATTTTGTTTTATCTCTTCAGTCGTACATGTCTCCAGATTATAGGAGTGGAGTTTGTGACAGCATCAGGTTACAGATGCTGCACTAAGAAGGTGAACTGGAGCTACTTTCAACATACACAGTTCTTTTAACTTTTTAACACATTTTATGTTGTACAGCAATTGATGTATGTTTATAATATAATGCAATCTAATTCAATTGAACGATTGGAGCTAAATACTTGTAAACTAAAGTCTTTAGATATATTACTAGCTTTTGGTAGTATCATCATTTAAATTTAGAGCTACGTATACAATACCGGAAATTAGAGCTGCAGTTTCCGGTGAGCTAGTATGGGTACTACAAGGCGAGAGTGCGTTGAAATAAACTCTTGCAATGACTTTTAACATTCACTTTCCACTGTATTATCTTTTTCTGTCTACTTTCCTTATATGTGATCCTCTTTATACAAAGTTATACAATTTTTAACCATTTTACGTGGGTTTTGTAAAAAATTTACTTTTTAATTATTATTACATTGAGGCTAAAATCGTACATTTTAAATGGAAAGATTGAATTATTTTATAAATTAAATTAGTAGTATATTAAAAAAAACCAATGGAAATTAAATGGATAATATATTTTAAATGAAAACTCAAGAGGAAATTTGATTTAAAATATTTTTATTTTAGTCTCGAAATATGTGCAATTTATTTTAGTTCACTTTAGTAACAAATTAACTAACTTTTTGACATCCCTCAGGGGCGGTCTTACTTTCGAGGCCGTACGGGTAGTGGCGACCCCGAGGTACCCTAGCTAATGCTCCAGATCCCTTCTCTTCTTGTTCTGGAGGCCTATGGCTGGCACACTTTTCTATGTGTCAGCCTATCTCTCTTCTTCACTCTCTTCTATTTGAGGTAAACTTCCTCAACCCTTCGATTTAGTTTTCCTTTCATTTCTCCCACTAGGGGCCAAGCCACGGTGGAACAGCATAGGCCAGGGCTGAATGGCTGGTGGCAAACCAGTCTTTACTATGCGGACTCTGGACACCGGCGACCCTCCAGTTTAAAAGCAGCTTACCCAGGCATGCGGGGCTCTGTCTGGGTCGACCTTCCATTCCCTAACTACTCGTGGGAACATCATGGAAAAAAACAAAAACAAAAACCAAAACCAACCAACCCTTGAAACAGCTCCTGAAGCTGTTTCTAACCTACCTCTTCCTGCTGAGGTAGCTCCTGAAGCTACCTCGCACACACCATCACCTGGTAAAACAACTCAAGAGGTTGTTATGCCAACATCCCTACCTTCTCCTCAACAAAGTGCCTTAGGAACACAGGAGGTTCCATTGCACACTGAAGCTCCCATACATGGCAAGGCTTTATCTGAGGAAGGTAGTACAAGCGCTGAGGAAGCAAAAGCCCTTCAAGATGTAGAAGATCAGCTCCTCAACAGCCCAAGCACTCCCATGTCTACAGGTACGCTGGATGATGCCACAGAGCAACTCGGCAACCTCAGAATGAAGAGGCCTAATCTCACCACTGCTCAAAGGAGAGAAGCACTAAAGGCTAAACTTCTTGAAAAGGGTGAAGCTTTTGACCCTTCCAAGTGGAGGAGGGGGAAAAAGAAGAAAAGGAACCCAGAACGGCAGGAGGTCTCAACTCCGGGCCCAACTGCGGGTACCAAGGCGGGGGAGGGGTCGGCCAAACGCCCCAGAGGCACCTTGGTCACCCCACCCTCCGCTGAGGGGCCCGCAAAGAAGGCTAGGAGGGAAACCCAAAAGCCCGAAGCCCACGATCCCGAGGCCTCTGGTAGCACACCCAAGGCTACCTACAGAGAGGTCGCGGCGATCAAAATAGCCATAGCCCTCGAAGGCTACCCGGAGGCGAAGCTTAGTGCAGAGCAAGGAGAAGCCATCGAGGACGCAGTTATGGAAGAAATCCAACCCCTGGAGGATGGTTCCGTTCCATCGTTTGCGGGCACCTACCTAGAGAAAGGTGTTTTAATTGCTTCCTGCATCAACGAGCACACCAAACGTTGGCTGGAAGAAGTTATTCAAAGAATAAAACCTCTGGGAGATGACATCTCTCTGAGAGTGGGTCTGCGTAAGGACATCTTGAGGTCCACTAGGGTGTTTTTCAGAGCTCACCCGAAGCTTCTGAAGAAGACACCTGAAAAGGTACTTGAAATGTTCAAAAAGCAGAATCCCAACCTAAATGTAAATAAGTGGAAAATCCTTCCATCCAAGCCAGATCCGAAAGGTTACGGATTCGTCTGTTTCCTGGACGAGGTCTGCTACAAGGCTGTGAAGGCTTCCAACTGTAGAGCCAAACTAGGACTCTGGCAGGTCTCAATTGTCTCCTCGACAGTCAAGGACAATGCCACGAGTTCTACAAATCAACCTCCAGCACAGTAGGGCTGCTTCGGCAGCCTTCTGCCAGTTCTTCCTCCAGGAGGGATTCGATCTGGCATTGATTCAAGAACCATGGCTTCACCAAGGGAGAGTGGCGGGCCTAAATGAAACCAAAGGTAAGTTAATTTACTGTACCTCTCTAAGGAATGTCAGGACCTGCATCCTGTTGAAGAGAGGCTTGGATTTTCTAACCCTCAACGAATTCTGCTCCAGAGATCTCACTGTGGGCACACTGACCTGGAAGAATGGAGGCATAGTACAGAGCACAATTGTAGGCTCCGTATACTTGCCATATGATGCCAGGGAACTCCCTCCATCAAGAGACCTAGAGCTCCTGGTGGAAGAAGCACAAGCTAGACGTCAACAACTTCTTCTAGGTTGTGACGCCAACGCCCATCACTCTGCTGGATGGGGCAGCACCAATACTAACCCCAGAGGTGAGGCACTTTTACAATTTCTTCTAAGCAGGGACCTATTTATATGTAATAAAGGTAACCGCCCCACGTTCGCAACACGAACTAGACAAGAAGTTATTGATATAACAATCTGCACACAAGGTATACTTGGAATGGTTGATAAGTGGCACGTAAGCGAAGAGGCCTCATTATCGGATCACAGGTATATCCGCTTCAACTTGCAAGATGAGGCTGCAGAGGTCCTCTATCGCAATCCCAGGAGGACTGACTGGTTGGGATATAAGTCTGACCTTCAGTCACAGTTGGGATCGGTAGGCGGAAGGGTGCGATGCTTCACAGACATAGATCAGATAGCTTCTGACCTGCAGAATGCTATAATCAATAGCTTCCACGGCAATTGTCCATTGCGACGGGGGAAGAGTCGAACCAATACTAAGTGGTGGACTGCGGACCTTGCTCGCAAAAGGGCTAATGTTAGGAAGCTGTACAATCAATGCAAAAGGAGCCGTATCTGGGAGTCCTATCATAGAGCTCTAACAGAATACAGCCTAGCAATTAAAAAGGCAAAACAAAGTTCCTGGAGGCAGTTTACACAGAAGGTAAATGAGTTTAAGCGCGGCAGCTAGACTGCAACGTTTACTAGCCTCAGGTCCAACCGGTCACTTGGGATCTTTAAGGTCCCAGGGAGGTCAACACACTTCCGGGTCTAGTGATAGCCTCAAACTTCTCCTTGAGACTCACTTCCCTGACTGTATCTTTGAGAATGACGACACTGGAACGTCTGGTAACCATGAGGCAGGCTCACGGCCAAGAGCTTATCGTGGTAGCTGGGCCATTGCCAGAAGGATTGTCACTCTCTCTAAAGCCAAATGGGCAATTTCTAAATTTGCCCCTTTCAAATCTGCAGGAGGGGATGGAATCTTTCCGGCCCTGCTTCAACAAGGGCCGGAGAATCTCCTTACCCTTCTATGTGAACTATTCAGGGCGAGCCTAGCTTATGGGTACATACCACAAGTCTGGCGTCTCAACAGGGTGGTCTTCATCCCTAAAAAAGGGAGAGCGGACTATTCTGTCCCTAAATCTTTTCGTCCCATCAGTTTATCTTCGTTTCTACTGAAAACATTAGAAAGACTGGTGGAGAGGCACCTGAGAAAGGGAGTTCTCTCAGACACTCCCCTTCATCGCAACCAACATGCATACCAGCCAGGCAAATCCTGTGAATCAGCACTGCACCAACTAGTCAGTAGGATTGAGGATAGCCTGTACGCCAAGGAATTGGCATTGTGCACCTTCATAGACATTGAAGGAGCTTTTGACAATGCTAAATTCACTGCGATGGTAAGTGGAGCACAGCGACGTGGCCTCGAGCCGGCTCTGTGCCGGTGGCTTAGGGCCATGCTGTGCTCCAGACGGATCAGGGCCGATCTCAATGAAGAATCGCTCGTGATCACACCCACAAGGGGATGTCCTCAAGGAGGCATCCTGTCACCTCTACTGTGGAATCTAGTAGTAGATGGTCTACTTGAGGACCTTACTAACAATGGAATCTATGTCCAAGGATATGCAGACGACATAGTCCTTATGGTACAGGGAAAATATACAAATGTTGTTGTTGATATCATGAATACCAATCTTCAACATGTATACAACTGGTGTCAGGGAGAGGGACTGAAAGTAAATCCCTCTAAGACAGTAGTTGTACCATTCACTAGGAAAAAGAAATTAGAGTCTCTTTCTAGGCTGAAACTCGCATCCACACAGCTTGAGTGGTCAAAGACAGTCAAATATTTAGGACTGACTCTAGACCATAAGCTTACGTGGAATGATCATCTTAACAATATCCTGCACAAAGCAAAGTGGGCGCTCATGACGTCCAGGAGACTTGCAGGAATCTCATGGGGCGTAAAACCCCATATAGCACTATGGCTTTACAAAGCAGTTGTAAGGCCTCAAATCACTTATGGTTCATTAGTCTGATGGACAAAGGTGAATCAGGTAACTGCCAAAGCCAAGCTTGAAAGCTTACAAAGGCTTGGCACAATCTTTGCAACCGGAGCATTCAGGAGCAGTCCCTCAGCAACCCTCGAGGTGGCTTTAGGACTTCTACCTCTTGATGTCCATATAAAAGCTGAAGCGCGTAAGTCAGCTTATCGGCTGATGGTTGCTGGCTTGTGGAGGAATGGCGCGTCTAACGCGAGCCATGGCGCCATCACTGAAGCTGTAAACCCAAGCGCTATTCTCGAAATGGTCTCCGACATAATGAGAACGGAGTTCGTATTTAATAAGCCATTCTCTGTTGACTTCTACTCCAGAGATGAGTGGAAATCGCAAGATAACATCCCAACAATAAGAAAGAGCTTTGTCTGGTACACGGATGGCTCGCTTATTAAGGGTAGAACTGGATATGGAGTGTTTAGTCAATCCCCTAGAACTGCCCTTTGCGGCAGTTTGGGTCGGAACTGCTCCATATTTCAAGCCGAAATCTATGGTATCCTAGCCTGTGCCAATCTAGGCCTCACTAGAGGGTACCAGGGAATGAACATCTGTATAATGTCAGACAGTCAGGCAGCTCTTAAAGCTCTTGACTCCAACAGCATCTCATCCAGGCTTGTGTGGGAGTGCTTTAACACTCTCTGCAAGCTTGGATCACGCAACTTTGTGCGTCTTGGTTGGGTACCGGGCCACACAGGCATAGGTGGTAACGAATGTGCCGACAGGCTTGCCAAAAGCGGAGCAAGCATGCCATACACCGGTCCAGAACCGAGTTGTGGTATAAGCAAGTCAGCCGCCTACCAAAGTATAAACAAATGGTCCAGGAAGACACACCGCTTGCGGTGGCAAAGTCACCAAGGACAAGCACTCGGCAAAAGACTGCTTGCTGATTCTAGCTCCGGCTTCACCAGATGGCTGATGGGGCTGGGCAGGGATCGGGTTAAGCAAGTGATTGCCTTGATCACTGGACACGGCCACTTCAGGAAACACCTAAACACTCTAGGTTTACGACATGAGGACTCGGAGTGTAGACTCTGCAATAAGTCTGAAGAGACTGCAAAACACATAACACTGGACTGTGAGAGACTGGGAGCAAGGAGAAGGGCTCTTTTCGGTGATAAACAACCAGGCGACGAACCAGATGCTAGTATCGGGGAAAAGCTTCTTAGCCTAATTAAGGGCACAAAAGATAGGCTTACCCCTCTAACATCAAAGGGGCACACAATAAGCTCAGGTTGACGTGTGAGGATCTGTGAATCCACCCCAATACCCCAAAGCAAAAAAAAAAACTTTTTTTCAAATCATGAACAGCAACACATAACAAATCATATTTAATAGAATTCTCTTTTGTCCCAGGCCCAGATTCAGGAAACTTCCCAGAGAACTTAACACAAATACATAATCAAAGGTATAGCCTATAATCCTGTATATTCTGAGACCACTGTAAAGTTGTCATCCCTTTGTTATTTGAGTTCGAGGCAAAGTCTGCTGATCGCTGTTCCTTTGGTAATTGCGAAGAATTACGGACAGCACATATCTAATATTGAAATTTTAAGCTGATCCCTAAAGACTACTAGAATTTGTTTCTGACCAACAGCCTTCTGTATCAATATCTTACCATTTTGTTACCAGGAAAACTTCAATAGTCCCTTCCACAGTTTGTCCTTATAAAAATAAAAATGTTCACATTTCGATTTTTAAAGGAAACATGAACAGAGCCACAAAGAAAGATACAAAGCCCAGTTTTGAAACTGAGAATCCGGCTTCCATTCAGTTTCTGTTATTCAAAATAATTAATCACTTTTTCTTTCTTAACCACACTACACCACAAACATTTTCTAGTGTAACTTTTGGGATACCCAGATTTGTTACCACTTTGTAATATAAATATGCCTTATAACAAGTGTGAGTTTCTATAATTTAATTTATATTCAAAATGATCTGTTTCTATACGTTGATACTGCTTTCCATCAAGATCTTTCAAAAGTGCCCTAATGTAACAATATTTTGTGCCGCAAAGTCCACAACGGTTTAATATATATTTTGAATTTCATAGTACTGTAGTTTTTATTTACATTTTGTTATGAGCTAGTAAATTGATATCTTATACAGGATTTTCAGAACGTTTGCCATGGTTTCAGTGATACAAATAAAAACACGACGTTTCATGATCTGCAATCTAATCTCTTCCTCAGATGAATGACTAACCTAACACAAAACGTAGTGATACTGCTTTTGTGTGTCACTGAACGATTGTAAATATGCAGAAAATCCTGTTTCCTTCACAATTCTTCCATCGTAAAAAAACAAACTTCAAACAAAAAATCTTAGATATTTTACACGTTTTGACAGTGAACCTAATTGTAAGTTTTGAGGTGGGTAAGTTTTGCAATTACTAATTCATTAGCAAATCAAAGTAGTCCAGTAACACTCACCTTCGTGTGTGTTATGCAGAGGGGATCGTCCTGCAAATTATAGAATTTTCTGTTTATAAAGAAATAAAAAATAAGTCTTTCCCACCGCTTAGAATATGTTTAACTGATGTCTCATCCATCAATAATGTTATCGAAGCCGAACAAATTGGGCAAACTACTGTAATTATTGAGTGTCCTGCTTCAATCGGAAAAACGGCCCTTGCTTTATGGTGACGTTGCAGTTAAAAAAACCTGTCTTCTAATAAAAATATCAGTGTGACAGAAATAATTGATTTTTTGGTGTATTCGAGAAACTTATAGCACACAACAAGCTCGGAAAATAAGTACATTGATTATATATAAAGAACTGTTATGATGTTAAAATGACTGATTTTTAGAATTGGCATTGGAAAATCCAATAGCTTGGCTCAACATTACTAATTATTGTTTTTTTATATTTAAAATATATAATATATGCTTGTATCCAAAACTAATTTTTCAAATTTCAATAATTTTTATCATCACATTTCTTCTAATAGACGTACAAATAATAATTTGAAATTACAGATATATAATATATTAAATTTAGTGGCCTGAAATTTTTTTAAATAAATGGTTTATGTAATAAAATTTAAAGTGAACAATATTGAAACTAACTGGAATTAATTAATACATTTTGAGAACAAAATATGTGTGACTTCATGCCATAGATACCTAGCCCAAAACAGAAAGAAAACCCCAGGTTCTTACTAATTAGTTCAAAAAAAGGTGAGATGCAGATGATTTAACAGTCTGATGGACGGTCGGGTGAACTGTCAACTGTGTAACTGGGTTTGGTGTATTTGAGTGATTTGGAGGTTATGTTTGTGTTTTTACTTCAACTTCATATTTTAATTATATAGTATATTATTTAAAAATAAAAGTAATTTATTATGTCAAAAGATGGATATCAACTGTATCTCCACCAAAATAATTCTTGTAGATGTTGTGGATTGGAGAAGAGTTCAGGCATCGATCTTCAAAATTCTGAAAATGATAGAGCAGACAAATTATTGAGGAATTTGTCACTTCTTCCAAAAAGAGTAAGCTGATTTTAACCGTCTATGTAGCATAATGAAAGTTGAAAGCTCAATAATATAGCAGTTGCTAAATAGTCTATTATCCTAGCCATATTGTAACAAAAAGAAACCCAAAAAATAGTATCATTCATTATTTTTTAGCCTATTTGTAGACATTTTTATATAATTTTCTGAATGAAATTTAGTTTAAACGTGTTTAGACGGGTAGACTTTAGTAAGTGGCCTACACTCGTTATTCAATTGCTATTATCGAATGGTTCGATTGTTTTTAAAATGGCGATGAATATGAGGAATAATTTGCAAGATATTTTTCACAAGTGACAAGATTTGTTTAAGTAGCTTCTACATGTGGGTTTGGCTCCTGGTAACACTTGGGGAGAATTCATTCCTCCATTTTAGCTTTGATATCAAGCTAGGCAAGTTATAAATATTACAAGGTTTCTTTGATATCTAAGTCCAGGGCCACAGTTTTTTTTTTGTAATGTTATTGTAAAATTTATGTATTTAAAATTGTAATGTGGTAATTTATTCTTGTAACGAGATTCTTGTAACGGTAATTTATTATAACTCGTATTGTGTACGATTTTTTACATACACCGAAGTTGGATAATACGAGTATATCGAATTGTTTCGATAATAGCAATCGTATAACGCTTATTAAAGTCTCCCCTTTTAGACACCTAGAAAAGTAACTACCTAGGAGATGATGAACAGGTTGAAAGTAATGCCTCCAGCCATCAGCTCAGACTATAATACCACCCAGTGCTGCCCACACTGATAGCTAGAAGCAAAAAACATCCCTTGAGATGGCATCTAACAGTAAAATATAAAAGTTCTGAGGATCTTTTCATGAATGCTTAACATTCTCTAGCAAGGGAGCGGTATGCCATCTTTGCTAGTTTGGACAAGGGTGGTGAATTTCACCAGGAGGACCTGATAGGTTGTTTTCGGCGGTTTGTGGAACTGCTGAAATCATAGACTGACAGGCCTCGTGGTGTGCTTCCGGGGTGCGCAAAAGGCTCGTGAGGCTTAAGTGCATGGCAGTAGGCCACCCCTTAGAAGAAGATTCTCTTAGATCGATGGACTATTTAGGATATCGTCAATCCAAGATGACAACATAATGTTCGTAAATACATTTTAACTAAGAAAACCTTTGAATTATAACACGAGCCTGATGCTTTATAATGAAATAGAAGAACTAGAATAGGGGAGAAATTAATAATAAATGGCCTACCACTCGTTATTCAATTGTTATTATCAAATTATATATTATGCAACTTCGATATTATATAGTAATCATACACTACATGAATTATAATACATTAACAAGAGTAAATACATTACAAGTGTTAATTAAATAAGTTTAACAATAGCATAAAAAAATTACAAAACCAACCATTCCCTAGACCTAAATACCAGAAAAAACTACAATATTTTGCAGCTTTCCCGGATAGCAGTAAACAACTTGTATGAAATGAAGGTAAGGATCTTCCCCATGGGTTTTTACTTGGAGTCAAATCCACATCTTGAAGCTGCTTGAAAAAATCTCGTTATTTCAAAAAGATATCTCACATAATTTTCAAGTTCTCCAAAAATTAATTACTTCATGTTGTTTATTTTGAACATTACAAATTATTGTAATAGATAAGTTGAAATCATATGTAAGTTAAATAAATTTTTAATATTAAATTATTCATTGCATATAATCGATTGAAACTTTCAATAAAAAACAGCCGAATAGCCGATTGTATACCACTTAAAGTCTACCCCTAGAGTATTCATTTAAAAAATGTTATTTTAAATCATTATTGTCCAAATATATAGTCTATTTACAAGGTTAGACAAAATTAGATGTTGCTAACATGAGTTGATTCCTCAGCAAACAGTGAAAGGTTAAAACGTACCTAGCCCAACCACCTGACTATTGGACCAAGTGACTACATGGTGATATTCGCCCCCATGGAACCGAATAAGAAACTGTAGAGCTGGTTCCATACTCTTTGTTTTGAATCACAAGTGAAGAGTTTGGATGCCCATTGAGCACTAAAAAGAGCTGTGATTGTGAACCTTAGGGTTTTCCTAACCCTTTTCATCGTGAACATTATTCGTTCTTCACAAAACATTTGCCACTATTGTTAACTACAATGTAGCTCATAACGTCTTCTCCTTCCACAGAATACAATTCATAATGAATTTCCACGAGTTACAGGTTTCTGTATCGGAAGAAATCTAAAGATGCTACATACTTCACGGTTAATTGGGAGAGTTGATTGTGTTAACCATTTTGAATACTAGTTTAGAACATTTAAAATGGCATAGTGACCTTCACTATGGCACTACCAGATGCGTTACTGAGTGTAACTACACGGCGCCACTCAGATCTCGCCGTTACCCTCACCCGTTTGGCAATCAGATCTTCGGCGACTTACTTTCCAAACGACCCTTGTATCTCTGTTACTACTTGACATAAATTATACATTAACAGACAATTATAAATCACCAGTAATATTTTGGATTAAGAGTATCAGAAGTTTAGTTATGTTAGGCCTATGGAGGAAAAGGTATGTGACTTAATTTATATTTGTAAATTCTGAGCAATTGCTGGATCAACTTCAATTTCTTACATATTATAGTGTGACGGTCAGGCAGTCCTTAGAATGTAAGAATTATGAAAATTAAGTATCAGAATGCTATTTTTAATATTGCCAAACGATAATGTTCGGAGTCTGTACACATTATAACTAGCATACTGAACACAGTCAAATCAGTCCCCTGCATGATGGCGATTTTATATATAATGGTTTATAATAAGAGTGTAAATTATTCTTACCTTAATTAATCAATGCAGTATCCCGAGAGATTGAAACGGATGTAATCTGAGCTTGAATTTAGATAATAGCTCAAGGGATGATTTGTTTTTCTGCCAGCAGTGCACCACACACTGATGGATAGGAAACATTTTTGATCGGTATTTCTCATGCTAAATCATTTAACAAATCTGATCACAGGAAAGTATTGAAAAAAATACTCCTGCTTATCAGTGCAGCCTTCGGCACACATTGCTGACTGAAAAAGAAAAAAGTTCATCAAGATAGTATGTAAATTAAAACTCAAATCTTATGAGCGACTCGACCGAGGTTGAATTAGATTAAGAAGTGGCGTGGCAAATAGGCAATGAACATCTTATCCCTAGACAAGATCAACACCAACCCTAATTTTCATGTTTCTTACTTTCTAAGGACTTCCTGATTGTTTAATAATTGATCAAAATAATGGAAACCACACAAAGTGACTGAATAGGACTTCTGAATGTGGAGATTATTTCTCACCAGTTTCTTGACAATTTGTTTATGCAAGAAAGGTCATCTGTCAGACTGTACATCAGCCGGCAGCTTTTACACGGAAACAATTAAAAAATTAACACACACTTTGCTGTGTAAATGTGATATATGGTAATTGTGTTAAATATCTGGTACCCCACTCTTTACTTACAAGTTTCGTGTGGTAAGATATCATGTTAATTTTATTTATCTTTCCCGTTACAATCTCTATGTTTCATGTGTATTTTTCAATAACTAAACCAAATGAACATAGAAACTTATATTTTAATACAACATATTATTGACAGTTAATACAGGTTGTTATTAATACATGATTTCAATTATTTTAAATTTACAGGTGATAAGCATTAATCAAGCTGATAAATTAACAAAATTTTATCTGTGTCGACTGTGAAATGACTCTTCATCACTTCAGTGAGTTTTGTGAAATGATAAAAAAAGTACAAAGAAATCTCAAATCACAGCTTAAACCTTCAACTACAGACAAAATAAAAGTAAGTGAAAACTACATTAATACCTCAAATATGTTATCTTTTGTAAGTAGTTGTATTTTTTTATTCAGAGTATTCATTTCCTTATTACACTTATGAACATAATGGCTTTTTGGTGTAACTTATAAAATATTTGAAGAAAGTATGTCAAAGAACTGACACAAGTTCAATAGTGCTTGATTAAGTAGCCCTAAAAATATAAACACATTAAAATAATACATAGAGAAAGTTTTGGTTAAGAGCAGGCTGCTGAACTGACGGCTATCTTGATTATCTGTATAATAACAATGTTTAACGTCAAAACACGTACGGCCTTGTTGTTACTGTAGAATCGTGGCAACCTCATTAAAAGATAAAATTAATATGTATCCAAATCCTTTTTAGTTTTTAAACATTTTTAATGGTTATCCAAAAAAAAATACATCAAAGCTTTTTTTTTGTATATAATCATTTAAATATATACAAATTATAAAGTATAGAAGAAAAACTAAGAGTTTGATGCGTATTACACATACTATCTTAAAAATGAGAGATACGAGTTTGGATTAATGTTCTCCAGTTATTTTTACTTTATATTGTTACAAATGAAAATTAATTGAATCAAACATCTATTTCTTTGTACTTTATTTACACTGTTTTGTTCAGAATAAAATTTTCTACAAGTTTGATTAAAAATGTTGATCTGCTTATTGGGAAAATAAAGTTATTGATGCACAAAGGTGAAAGAATGTTTTCACTCCATGTTTTTGCATTTGACATTCTCAAAAATTACTTAACTTAAAGAGTTCTGGGACCTGTTTAATTCAATTTATTGTGTCAAAAATCATAAGAAATTATTGAATTCCCCCTTAATCTACCTTACCAGAATTTCAGGAAGACCTTGTTTTACATAGTGAGCTGAAATTGGGTAAAATCTTTCGCTAGCCGTAACTCGCTAACAAAGCATTTCCAGACCCAAAGTATATATAAAACTTTTTCATTATTTTTTCATGTAGAATGAGCTCCCACAGTTTCTGCATATCCACTTGAATCATCCTGAATCATTTTTTGAGAAGGAATTGAAATTTATCTTAGATCTAAGATTTAGGCTGCTTAAATTTAAAATTAGCTGATGTTGATTTTAATATTTCTTAAATTTATTAGATATAAATTATGTTGACCTACAGAATTCATTTCACATTGCTCTTTATTCATATTTTTAATGTGTGATTTGAAAGATTATGATTCGTGAAATGAGCAAAATCACGTCTTAAGTTTGTTTCTAAATGGTAAATTGTTTTTAAGTTGAAGCAATTTTCAAAAATGATTTTGGTTGTGTTGAATCTCATGTGCAGATAATGGGTCTCTCATATTTGTATTGGTAACTTTACAGGCCTGTTGAGCACCAATGCTTGTAATCAAGACAGGTAAATAGTCACAGGGTTGCAGCCTCAGGATTCATAATCAAGGGTTTGCAGTGTGCAGCTATGGCAAGTGTGCGTGTGTTAATATTGCTTCACAGTTTAACAGTTCTAAACTGCGCGCGTTGCACTAGTTTCTACGAAACTCCGCTTGGCGCTGCTCGCCGGTCACTAATAGCATTAGCCATTAGTTGGCACATACGTTGATGGATTTTTAAACTTATAGCATTGAAAAGTTTAATCTTCTCAGGATTCATAATCAAGGATAAAACACAGTTTTATATGAAAAATTGCTGTATGCCACTAACACATGACTAAGCTATCTCTGATATTTCTCACGATCTTCCGATTTAGTATTCCTAGTTTCGTCATTGCGTAGAGTAATCTTTCGTACGTTTTACTTTATGAAGAAAACAAATATTGGATTAACTTTTCCTATGTAACATGACAAAACAAAAACATTGCAGCGATAGCACTTCTTAAGATTTGTGTTCTTTTGTTCAGTTGAAATATTTGAAGTGGTGAGTTGTCACCTTTATTTTTTATATGTTTGATCTTGTCTTATTTGTATTTTAAATTGTTCCTGATTTTGTAAACTGTTAAACCCTTTTCTCATCTACCATATAATGCTGGTGTAAAAAAATTTGCTATATTTTTTTTCTTAAGTATAGGTGGTAACAGAATATCAGTGTGAACACTATTCTTGTGTGCATAAAACACTCTTTTAAATTGAAAGTTAAAAAAAATTGTCTTGTTTCAGGATAAATCTCAAAAGAAGACTGACTGTCACGTGAGTGGGGTGTCGAGTGGAGGAACTACAGTTGTGATAAGTGTCAGTGGGGATGGGCAGATCAAGTGTGAGGACTGCCAGAGCAACTTGGAGCCTGATCAGCTGATGACACTGCACATGGTGACACACGGCCTTGGCTCTGTGTTGTGTAACTGCAAGCACTGCGGCCACCGCGACCACATCGGCAACTTCCTCCATCACAACAACAGCATCGTCAAATGCCCGCAGTGTCTGTTTGTAGGCTACCAAGACACCAATGCCGTTGCGACCACTAGCAATGCTGACCAAACCAAGAAGTCTACTGTCGGTGGATTTGTCTGTGAAGTATGCAATACTAGATTTATGACAAAGTACCGATACAATCGGCACAAGCTGATTCATGTGGGCGTAAAACCTTTCCTGTGTGAAACCTGTGGCATGAAATTCAATCAGAAGCAGAGTCTGAAATTCCACGTGATGAAGCACGCCAAAGTGAACCCTCACTCTTGTCAGTGGTGCGGTCAATCGTTTCGGTTCAAGGTTTCATTACAGTCCCACATTCTGAACATTCACGGAAGTTTGTCCAATGCTGTGACAAAGTATGAGTGTGATCAGTGCCACAAACAGTTTCGCCACTGTGTACAAACTGCGGAGACATTACAGGTTGCACACAGGAGACAGACCCTATCAGTGTTCCATTTGTAATAAAGGGCTTCTCTCAGACTGGGAACTTGAAAAACCACTTGAAAA
>NW_025783300.1:0-29876 GCF_021130785.1 Homalodisca vitripennis | reverse complement strand
TTAGTCTATAAAACCCCTTTCCCAGAGCAGACCGCGTGTTGTTGTTCCCAAAAAACTACACCACATGCTATTTGCCATGTATCACACGTCCCCAGTTGGAGCACATTTGGGAATCTCCAAAACACTAAATCGGTTAAAAAGAATATTTTACAGTTCTGATCTTACTACAACAATAACTAACATGGTTAAATCATGCTTGCAGTGCCAGCGCTGTAAGCAAGGCCCCAAACACAAAATATGGTTATCTATCGTCTGATCTAGCTCAAAGACCTTTTGAAAAGATCATGATTGACTATGTTGGTCCTCTCCCTAGAACAAAACGTGGTCACCAGTGGCTACTAACCATTGTAGATGCGTTTAGCAAATTTTCTGTCATGATCCCAACTAAGAATTCAACAGCTTTAACTACAGTAAATGCCCTTAAACGAGGCCTAATTTTCCTACTTTGGGTTTTCCCCAGTCTATTGTCTCCGATTCTGGCAGTTGTTTCAAATCTCATCAGTTCAAAAAATCATGTGTGATGAGCTTGGGATTAAACACATTAGGACTTCTCCTTATTACCCGAAAAGTTCGCAACGCTGAACGTGTGAACAAAAATATCGGAGTTGCCTTGCGAATTTTCCACCACAAAGACAATACTCAGTGGGATGAAAACCTACATTTTTTTAAACCGCCTTTAATTCTTCTAAGCACGAGAGCACTGGCACATCACACTCTGAAATATTTTTGGGATACACTATCCGCACTCCTTTGGAAAATAAATGGAATCTTGACCAACTTCTAGAACCTAATTCTGAACCAAGAAACATGGAACAGAGATGGAGTAAAGCTCTAGAGAATCTGATCCGTGCTAAGGATAAAGTATCCAAACAGTATAATAAAGGTCGAGCACAGGTTCCCTTTAGAGTGGGTGATACAGTTATGTATCGACTATTTAACCTGAGTAATGCACCCAAACACATCTCAGCCAAGTTGCAGCCTATGTGGTCTAAACCTTTGGAAATTGAGACCTTTACTTCCCCTGTAACAGTTGCCTTGCGTGACCCAAAAACCAAGAAATTTGTGAGGTCAGCACATGTATCCCATATTAAAAAGTGCATTCTCCCAACTCCACGACAATGATCTGCCACTAGATATTTCCTCTATTCCGAAAAAGCCATTGTGATATTAGGTTTAATTTGAGTTTATTTTCATTCTTCTTTCATTTTACACCTTACAAATAACATTTCCTTTTCAAAAGAAAAAGAAAAATCTACTCTTCTTTGGGACCCTGCATTGGTGGCTCTGCCTGGCACTGAGGTGGATTTGGCTAAGGAGTTCACCTGCGTGTGCTCTCCTCTTGCTACCTGGTGTTGGGTTTGGCAATTCTGATGTTTGGTCCAAACTGTCTACTATACACTTACACGAGGATGGGTGGTTATGAGATCTGCCATTTAAATTTTTTTTGTTTGAAGTATTTACAGCTTCCTTGATTTAGCATTTATTTATATATTTTTTTCTGTAATCAATATTGGGAGCAGCGACAGTCTCATTGCCTCCTATGCGCAACCCCAAACACACTTCATTAACACATCTTTAACTATCTCTATCCTTAGCTGACTATGTACACAGCATTAGTGCCATGTTTTACATTTTTAAACCCTACAGTAGATAATGCAGTTGTCTTTACTACTATTATGGCAGGTCTCAATCCCTCCACTAGAGCCTGCTTATCAGGACTTATAACACCACACTGCATTAATGATCTTTTAAAATTGGCCCCCACGGTAGATGACCTACGTCTTACATATTACGGACACTCCACAAACAACCAACGTACCCCCACCTACATCCCTTCATAGTTCCATACCATATAATCAAAGTTTTCAACAAAACAACAGATTGTTTTACAACCGAAGCAGTGGCCACTCTAACCATACTAACGGTCAACACCACTACCAAAATCACCGGTCACGTAACTTTAATCAATATAAACCTCAAAATAGTCGTAATGGCGGTCATTCACACTTGGAATCAGGGAATAACCATTCAGGCCAATATAGTACACCAAAAAACAACACAAGTCAGCGTAACTACCAAAACGGTCAACAGAATAGGCAAGCTAATTATTCTGGTCAGTCCAATTCCAGGCCGAAACATTTAAACTTCCTAGGGAGGCATTTTTAGACAGGGAAATTGTCTCCCCTAAAACCGAAGGTGAATCGCCCTGTCCGCTCTATGGCACCTTCCTTGCCCAAAGTAGATCCCCTTACTATCTGGCTATCCATAAAAGAAATCAAACTTGAAGCACCACATACTCAATAATATCTGGGTCAGTCTTTAAGGATCTACAGAAAGGTAAAGGGTTTTACGTCAACTCACTTAACACCAGAACTCAAAGCCATGACAGCGAATGGTACTTACATGAATTTCCAAAAACAAGATTAAATTGCATTTTAAAAATTTTACACCTTTCCTGGGACTTTTCCTTTCTTTGTATCAGATAGCCTACCGGTGGCAGTTGTTTTGGGTTTGGACTTTGTAGATCACAGTAAAATGGTGATCAATGCGGCTCAGCGTAAAATAACTTTTTCCTTTGACACAACCTTAATTATTAATCAATTCCAGGATCAGTCAGCTCAACCCAACATAGAATCAACTCATACAGCACCAACATTAGGAGAAAACTTGAACACAAAACAAAAACACATTTTTAAAAACCTATTGCAGCAGTACCCGGATACCATAACACCATGTCTTGGCAAAACCAACTTAATATCTTATACCATCCGTATAACAACTAATAAGATTGTTCCGCTCAAAAACCTTTTCATTATGCTCCTCCCAAAACTGAAAGAGCTAAACAGCCATATTAAAGACCTGTTGAGTAAGGGTATTATTCGTCCTAGTGACTCTCCATATTCAAGTCCGGCGTTTTTAGTCCCGGAAAAAGAATGGTAAAAGTCGCATGGTGGTAGACTACCGTCTCATAAATAAGATGGTTGAGCTGGAGAACACTCCCATGCCAACGGTGGAGTCAGCATTCCAGTATTTAGGGAAGGCTTCTCATTTTTTCCCACCTGGACCTTGTAAGCGCTTATAATCAAATTCCTCTTGATGAGAATTCCAAAAAATATACGGCTTTTGTCCACAAGCACAGGTTGTTACGAGTATAACTATCTGCCCTTCGGCTTAGCTTCCGGTGGCATGGTTTTGGCTAAATCTAAACTTGACAAAGTCTTTGGAGATATAAAATTCAAATTCCTTTTTGTTTATTTTGATGACCTAGTTGTCTTCCAGTAACAGTTTCAACGAGCATGTACAGCATCTTAAAATAGTTTTAGGACAGGCTTAGAGATGCTGGTCTGATGGTTAGTCCTGAAAAAATGGTTTGTGGCATCTCCTAGAATAGAATTCCTGGGTCACATATTTCATAATGGTAAAATCAGTCTAAATCCTGACAGAAGTAAACCTATCGACTCCTACCCAACACCTATGAATTTAAAACAACTTTCTAGGTTTCTGGGAATGTGCTCATATTACTCGAGATTCATTAAAGGCTTTTCTAGATTTCGGAACCTTTAAATTCTTTAAAAAGAAAGGGCGTTCCATACTTATGGGGACCTTATCAGGAGGAGGCATTCAAAGCACTTTAAAGCAATTTTAGTATCTTCACCTGTTTTGAGGCTACCCGACTTTGAAAAACCCTTCACGTTGCAGACCGATGCCTCTGGCACGGCTGTGGGTGCGGTCTTGTCCCAGGAAACTTTTGATGGCAGCCTAGCACCTGTTGCTTACGCCAGTCGTGCCCTGAACCTCCATGAAAAGAACTACTCAACCTTTGAACTGGAGGCTCTCGCTGTTGTGTTTGCTTTGGAAAAGTTCAGAACTTACTTAGAAGCATAGAGAATTTTCTCTTTTTGTGGATAATAGTGCTCTTTCCTGGTTGCTGAACCACCCCAGGCAAATTGGAAAAATAGCACGATGGATTGCCTTAATAAACACATTTAAATTTCAAGTCCAGTCACATTAAGGGCAAAGAGAACGTTGTTGCAGGACTGCCTCTCTCGTTTGTACGAGGAAGACCCCACAACTCCCCAAACAACATGACACAAGTTCAACACCTTCAACAAACAAACCCAAAAATCCTACCCCAAAATGTTTAGTTTCTTTTCTCTCTTCCAGAAGCCTTCCAAGACATAAGAGAACATCAAGCCCTAGACCCAGAATTAAAAAATATAATTAAGTCAATTAAGTCTGGGACAACACCCTCCAAACTATGAAATAATTGATAATGTCTTAGTCTATAAAACCCCTTCCCAGAGCAGACCGCGTGTTGTTGTTCCCAAAAAACTACACCACATGCTATTTGCCATGTATCACACGTCCCCAGTTGGAGGCACATTTGGGAATCTCCAAAACACTTAAATCGGTTAAAAAGAATATTTTACAGTTCTGATCTTACTACAACAATAACTAACATGGTTAAATCATGCTTGCAGTGCCAGCGCTGTAAGCAAGCCCCAAACACAAAATATGGTTATCTATCGTCTGATCTAGCTCAAAGACCTTTTGAAAAGGATCATGATTGACTATGTTGGTCCTCTCCCTAGAACAAAACGTGGTCACCAGTGGCTACTAACCATTGTAGATGCGTTTAGCAAATTTTTCTGTCATGATCCCAACTAAGAATTCAACAGCTTTAACTACAGTAAATGCCCTTAAACGAGGCCTATTTTCCTACTTTGGGTTTCCCCAGTCTATTGTCTCCGATTCTGGCAGTTGTTTCAAATCTCAATCAGTTCAAAAACATGTGTGATGAGCTTGGGATTAAAACACATTAGGACTTCTCCTTATTACCCGAAAAGTTCGCACGCTGAACGTGTGAACAAAATATCGGAGTTGCCTTGCGAATTTTCCACCACAAAGACAATACTCAGTGGGATGAAAACCTACATTTTTTTAAACCGCCTTTAATTCTTCTAAGCACGAGAGCACTGGCACATCACACTCTGAAATTATTTTTGGGATACACTATCCGCACTCCTTTGGAAAATAAATGGAATCTTGACCAACTTCTAGAACCTAATTCTTGAACCAAGAAAACATGGAACAGAGATGGAGTAAAGCTCTAGAGAATCTGATCCGTGCTAAGGATAAAGTATCCAAACAGTATAATAAAGGTCGAGCACAGGTTCCCTTTAGAGTGGGTGATACAGTTATGTATCGACTATTTAACCTGAGTAATGCACCCAAACACATCTCAGCCAAGTTGCAGCCTATGTGGTCTAAACCTTTGGAAATTGAGACCTTTACTTCCCCTGTAACAGTTGCCTTGCGTGACCCAAAAACCAAGAAATTTGTGAGGTCAGCACATGTATCCCATATTAAAAAGTGCATTCTCCCAACTCCACGACAATGATCTGCCACTAGATATTTCCTCTATTCCGAAAAAGCCATTGTGATATTAGGTTTAATTTGAGTTTATTTTCATTCTTCTTTCATTTTACACCTTACAAATAACATTTCCTTTTCAAAAGAAAAAAGAAAAATCTACTCTTCTTTGGGACCCTGCATTGGTGGCTCTGCCTGGCACTGAGGTGGATTTGGCTAAGGAGTTCACCTGCGTGTGCTCTTCCTCTTGCTACCTGGGTGTTGGGTTTGGCAATTCTGATGTTTGGTCCAAACTGTCTACTATACACTTACACGAGGATGGGTGGTTATGAGATCTGCCATTTAAATTTTTTTTGTTTGAAGTATTTACAGCTTCCTTGATTTAGCATTTATTTATATATTTTTTCTGTAATCAATATTTGGGAGCAGCGACAGTCTCATTGCCTCCTATGCGCAACCCCAAACACACTTCATTAACACATCTTTAACTATCTCTATCCTATTAATTAATTTTTTTTTGTTTTGTTAAGTTATAACTTAAGGCATTTAGGGATAGAGTATAATTTGTATCGATAAATGCTTTAGAACCGACATTATTTAGCATTTCCCTTATAGTCGACTTTTCAACAAAGTTTTCTCCTATATTCAACTAGGCTAAAGCTATAGCGAAGCACTCACGCCAGTTAGTCAATCGTTATTTATTGCTATAAATGTTTATCTCTGTGTAATTTAGTGTTCGTGTATGGTTTTTCGTGATAGATATTACTTTGTATTTTCGAGCATGCGTGTTATGACCTTATAATGGTCAGTTATATGTATATTTATATTTGTGTGTGTTAGTTATACAGAGAGTGGTTATCCTATCCAACATATTAATGGTTATTACAATCATTTCCTGGCCTACTAACTCTGAGCCAACAGGAGTTTTTTTTTTCCTCTTGAGTTATTGTTTGTTGGCCCATTCCTTCTCGATCTGAACACTCCATTTAGGGTTATACTACTCGCCATATGTCACCAAACAATCTTGAGAAACTAATAGGGTAGATAAGTTTAAAGAACTTGTTAGCAAACCAATTCTCCTCTTTCCTTGCCTCTTATGACTGTAGTCACTAGGAGACCTCATCATTTAGATTTGGATTTATTTCTCCAATGGCCATTTCATCTTTTCACCACCCTTCCTGTATTTCAAATATTGAAAGAATATGAACAAAACAATTAATTGTATATGTTCTTCCAGAGAGGTCATGGGGACCTTTCACTCCCTCTCATTCTGCGTCCGGTAGATTTGGCTTGTTGGTGGCAGGCTTGTCTCCCGCTGCGGGAGGGGGGGAGGGAAAATAAGGGGAACAGGAACTAGGATTATGGCCAGCTACGTATGGAAGAAATATTCTATAAGTTACACAAGAATAATATATCCTTAAACTTCTCCTTTCCTACTTGGCCTATTTTTGGAGGGAAATCTGAGTCTGATGATGGGGCTGAATGAAGGTTGTGATTCTCAGTCAAACACGGTTTCCAGATTCCTGATTCCTTTTACCTGGACTATCTTCTATAATTTATTTAAAACTTTTTAAAGTAGCCCAACCTTAACCTTGGAAGAGTTAGAAGTATTTAGCAGGTATGTGACATATTGGTGATAGATAGATCTTAGTTGCTTTCCTCTTATGGGTTGAAGTTGTCTGTGGTTGAGGACTGGAGCTGTTCAGCGAGAATGAGCGCGGTTTCTTGCACCGCCTTTCTGCATGGTAGTGTTATTTGAATATTTTAGTAAACTCTCTCTCTGCGTTCTAGTTTAAGATTTTTGGCTCAATTTAACTTTAACTGGTTCACTTCCAGATAACTTTCCTCTCACCCATTCTACCACTCTTAATGGCTAAGCCTTCGAACTCCTCGGAGAAGGAGGGGAGTGAGGATGCGGCGAGTGCCGCTACAGTTTTGAATTTGGCGCGCGTTTATCCGTCTGTTGCCGCAAACGCTATATAGCCAGCTGCGCCGACCTCTAGCCTTTTAGCTCAAACAATAGGAGCCTCCTACCATCCGGAATTCTTCCGGACAGGTTCTGGTAGGATGGTTCCTGCTAGGTTTTCAGGCTGTGTCCGGAGGTTGTGCACACGGTGAGTCTTTGTGCAGCTTTCGAGCAGGGTGGGACCGGGAGAAGTTAGCGTGGGTGGTCTAGATTTTAGTAGTATTTTGTTAGGGAACCTTTCGGAACTATACCCAAATTATTAGTATTTATTTAGTCATCAAAGCTGGTTAGGTTTTGGAATAGACGGAATCTAGTGGCGGATCCACGGATTATTCCTCTGGAAGGTCCCCCCCTTCCGGTCGCGACGACACGAGGGTCGCAAACATTGTCAGTGTTTAAGACATTTTCCCAGTTTTCTGCAACTACGAGATTTTTTAATTCAGAAAGATTTCTTTTATTCAGATGTCTGCGTTTTGTGAACGATTTGACTGAACACCTTTCAGGTAGCTCTATGGTACAAAATTGTCCTGTGTGGTCTGATAGTCCAGTATGTGAAACATCTACAGTCACTTTGTTGGTCTCCAGGTTTGTACAGATAGCGTCTATTGAAGTCACAGAGTTGGCTGTTATGCGTGTTGGTGGGAGAGTCATTCTTGTTATGTTGTATGATGCTAGGAGTTCCGTTACCTCTTTTTGTTCTCTTGAGTCTTTCAGGGAGTCAATATTAAAGTCTCCAGCAATAATGATGTTTACACTGACAGGCGTCCATTTTGTCCAATACCTCTGTCAAGCTATGATGAAAAGTGTCTAAAGATCCATTTGGCGGTCTGTAAACACCTAGGACACATAAATGTGTTTTTCTACTGAGTTTTATTTTTATTGCAGATATTTCACACTCCATTTCTCGGCTGTAATTTTCAGGATTATTATTACATCCAACGAAATTAAACGGTTATTCTGAGTTATTTTTTTGTTATTTGAGTTAATAAAATATTCCTGTATTAGTCCAACTTTATTACTAATAATAATAGAGATATGTTGTTTTCAATAACAAATTTTAACATATTTTATAATTTTATGCTAGCCAGAGGCATATGTAGAAAATTATTTTGGGGAGGGACGCTGATTCACTAGGTTATTTAAGAAGTATAAAATAACCTCCAAAAATCCCAGGTTCTCAAGGATCTTCTCCTGGGAAATTGTTGTTTTAAGATCTCATAAATGTGTTCTAGCTTAAAAAAAAACTACTCAGTGCAATTTGAATATTTGTCTTTCAGAATTTTTAGACACTCTTTATATTCATTCGCCCATTAAGTATAGAACGTGCCTGTAGTCATAAATAAATTTATTTGTCAAGTGTATAAATTTTGAATTCATATTATATACAGGGTGGTGTTTAGTAAAGTTAGTCGGTATTGAGTTATTTGATGGAATTTAAATGTCCACTATTTTGAAACAGGTAGACGGATTTTATTAATATTTTATTTTCAAAAAGTTCTACCATAGGTTAATACAATTCTCAAGTTTTATAACTTTATCTTAACTGGTTAAAAGATATAATTTTTTTGATGACAAACACATACAGACAGATTGACGAAAACTAAAGGTTTTCGGGACATACCTTCATATGAACTTTTTTGCTCATTTTTATGTGTAGAGCAAAATCCCAAAGTATTGGAACACTTTTACCGAAGAACACTCTGTATACAAGTTTTATGTATTATAAATATAAATGGATTAATTTATATATAATTTCTTTATTTAAATAATAAGTAGATATTGTTTGAAAAGTTATTAATTTTTTTATTATATTGGCTCAGCATGATTGACTTGTAACAAGATTCATCCGTTCTCGATTTCATCAGGAGTTGTAAACATTAAATTTAAATTTTATTAGCAGGATTTGGATGTAGATTTTCCGGAACTTCGTAACAGAGCTTCTACGCAATAATGTACTTAATTCTAATTAACTCTGAGTAGGTCAAAACTCAGTTTATGAATCTAAACATGAAGGACTTGTAAATGAAACATAATTGTTGTAGGATGATATGGACCCTGTTCACATCGGTCACGTTACTCCACCTGCTGTCCAACTACATGGCCGTCAAATCTCTCAATCTGGTCACGTTCAACGGGGAACGGCTGAACCAACCGTTACATCCGCAGCTATCTCCTCACGGACTTGGCGTACAGTCCTAAAGAGGTCAAACCGGTGGGAAGTCCTGTGTCGTCGGGATATCTTACAGAGGTAAACGTCCTTCACTCTTGTTTTTAAATTGGAAATCTAATACGAAAACCTTGTAAATCGTTGAAGATCACCTGATCGGGAGCTGGTAACGAAATTGAGTGCCAGAAGGTTCCTTGACAATGTTTAGATCAGCTCCATTTCACCTTCAAAAAAGATTCCGTACTTGGTCCACTACTCTTTGTATTTTTTAATGTTGAGTTTAACTGAATTTGAACCGAAGCTAAACTCAACATTCAGGTTAAATCAACCCTTCTCACCATAGCTATGTTGTGTGTAGAAGACTTGGTTGTTCCACCGCACTTTGGGATCGTGGTCTGACACATCGTAGTGCACTCAGTTGTGCATCTGATGAGACAATGAAAACCTCATTACTTAGATTTAATTATTGTAGTCGAGGTGTCTCTGATGTCAAAACGATCTAAAGAGGTTCCGTCGCAGATTTTTTTTTTTTGTCTCTCTTCAAGCGAAACATGACTCCAGATTCCAGGAGTCAAGTCTGTAACAGCATCAGATTCCAGATGATGTTGTTTAATGTATATATACATATAGTTTTACCTCTTTTACTTAAAAAAATGTTTACTTTTTTAGTAATTTTTGAACTTAGTGCAAAATGACTTATTATGCATCACTATTTTCAGGAAAAACTAATGGAATATATAGCAAATAATAAGCGATTTCCGAAACGTCTTCTTACTGCCTTATATACGGCAGGTGCCAGTTAGAAGGTTAACAACTGTAATTTGTTATAAATGACGAGTTTGACTTTAGATAAAACTTGACAGTTGAAAAACTCTTACTTACTGATACGAGAGAAAACGGCACTTTTAGTAACCCTGCTGTTGCAGACAAAGACCTGTGTGGTTTCAAGGTCAGGCTGGGCTGGGCTACTCTCTGCGGCAGCTGGTGGAGTCGGGGAAGATCGGCAGCGAGGAACTGGTCGTGATGGCCGACATGTTCAGGAACCGAACTTACCTGCTGTTACCACACGTCAAGTCTCGCACGATCTTTGTCATGTTCAATCCTGCCGCAACCACGCAGGACTTCATACAGGCGTACTTCCACAGTGTGCTGCTTGCCATTGCGATCTGCCACATAGATAATATCACCCTGGTAAGGGTTTTCCCTAAGTAAATTTGATCAATGTAATGCAACACAGTAATTAGCTTTAATTAGCACGTTATTAGCTTTTAATAACATGTTAAATTTTGTTTAATTGCCGATCTTTACTAGATTAGCATATGTTGAAAATTTTAACTTTCTACCTTTAATGGTTGTTTATAAAAACATTTTAATGTAAAAAATCACAAAACGGATGGACAGATTATGCATTTTAGGACATACATTTATGGAAAACTTATTGTTTTTTTTTACCCCAGGAACATTCTCCTGAAGTTTATTAGTGTATTTCAGTTACAACCTTTATATATATATATATTTCTTTTACCGATCATAAATTTAAACGCATCCCTTTTGGTGTAGGCCATCTGATGTCTATACAAGGGGATTTCTGTAAGACTGTACTAGTATTATAAACAAAAGTTACAATGGTATTGTAGAATTTAGTACTGCTCGTGTACTGCTTACAAACTATTCATTTTATGTTTTTTTTTTTTTAAATGAACAGAACCTTAAATTATCAGCACTGCATTTTCATTTTTGTTCATTTTGTATTAATTTTTATGTGTTATAAGCAGAATACAAAAAAATACTACAGGCCTGTAGTCAAACGACCTTGAGTCCTTTTCCCGTAGGAATAATGTTAAACCCTACGCACTTTTATGCCCTTATTTTTTATCACAGCATTATGGGAAATTTCTCATTTTATAAATATAGTTAATAAGCATCCAAGCAGTTTAAAATATTGTTTTTGAGCAATTAAGTACAAAAGAAGTTTAGGCTTTTTTCTGAGTAACCTATAAAAATATTAAAAACTAAAAAATCGTTTAGATGCCTATTAATGAATCTTTAACATGAGAAATCTTCCATAATCTACATCTAAAAATTATGTTGTACAAGTTACCGAGGTTTAACACTGTTCTTATGGGACTACAGACAAGATGGCCACCAGTACAGCCAATTAATTAATTAACTGCAGACATAAAATGGAGTTGGTCTGCAATGGTTATTTGAGTGCTACTCTCCTTCCGAGCATTCTAATTCCGAGTAATCAGTAATAAACTCGTTATCCTTTTCTTTATTATTACTAATGATGATATCAACTCCTAATTCCTTTTTTGGAACAAGCAGTCTTAATTCTGAAAGTACCAACAAGTATTAAAGGAATAATGGGATTTTTAAAGTCAATTTTCTAAAACTGTTTTCAGACATGATAAGTAACTGGTAACCATACAAAAGTTATATAAATTTGTTTTCCAGATCTAAAACTTTTCCGAAAATTTTAGAGGTATTTTTTGGTTTACTTTATACTTTTTTGCTTGTGGTTTTCAAACAATTGAACCTTGTTGTCACTGTTGTTTTTTCTAGAACATTTTGACGCATTTACACCAGAGCACTGTTCTGAAAAGGATAGAACGAGGTTGGGCTAGAACAATCTCCTCCTCCCCAGACAAAGGTAAACAGCCTCTGGAAGCTGTGACAATCGTTGAAGACATCATCGATAAAGAGTTTCTCAAATTCTTCCATGGCTTGAAAACCCAAGGTAAATAAATATATTAAGTTCATAGAAGTTCGCCTAGGTATTATTGGCACTGTCTAAGTGAAACTGTGTCACCACAGCTTGATTGATGCAAACTTAGCTTAAGTGACTGTTTACAGCCTAGGAGGAATTTTAAAGAAAGAAATCGTCAGCTGTGGTAACTTTGGTGTGGGTAAACTGGGTGAAAATATAAATAAATATTTCCTCCTGATCATATTTTTGTAAAAAGTAAAGACCTTTTATATATGTAAATAATTAGGCAGTTAAACGAGGTAGATTAAAAAGGTTCCTGGAATTGATTGAAATATTTTCCATTTTGCTCACCGGTGGGAAATTTGCTTTGCAGCAGTTGGTACTTCTCCCAGCGCGAGAATATCTGTAGTGTTGGTATCACTCAGTCGCCATCGTTTACTTGTGGGGATTTTCGTGTGTCTGCAAGTCAACTTTCTCAATTCTTAGAAAACGGCAATTAGTGGATAACGATGAAACATTATTAAATTTTGTGTTTTGCTTTAACAGTGACCTAGTCAGAAACATATGGTACCATAGTTAGAGAAATTATAGTTAAATTTAAAATACAAAATGGCCGCCCTATGGGTAACTATTGAGTATTTCAAAGTTTACATACAATATTTTTGTATGTATTTAGTTCCGGAATAAAATCTGTAAAGATTGGTAGAAAGTTCTGGGACACCCTGTATATATTTTAGATGAAAATATGGCATTGCACTGTGTCTGAACTATCCAGAATTGGTTACTTACTGACCCTAAATTTGAGATAATCTTCCAACTGAAACCTCCCTCTCGCTTTTTATATCAACTAACTGTCCAGGGTACTTTATTTTTATTCCAACACATTCACAACAACATGTACCCACGATCTTTCACAACTGCCGAGTGTACCCGTTTGGGTACATACCGGGCTTCCATTAAGTGTTGTGCGCCCGATGGAGTACACGGTGTTATGCTTTTCCTTATTTATTGTGTTTTTATTATTTACCTGTCTTGGTGGTTTGTTGAATATGAGCCCATGCTTATAGAAATACCTCTGATTATCGTCTACCCCGTTGGGCGCATTGGTTAATTTTTTAGGTAAATTAATTTTGTAGGTACCCTTTCGGGTACACGGAAAAACTTTGAAATAATTCTTTTTGTGTAAAATTGCAAAGCCTACATACTTTTTTTATTAACGAAGACATTTCACGTATAAAAAAGACTTCTACGGTTTTTAGCAATTATTAGTGAAAAATTCGCAGCTATAAACAAAGCATGAAAATTACCCGAAAACGTTTCACTTGAACATCGGAGTCGAAAGACGGACGTTCAATTGTTGATAAGCAGGGTCTGTCCACTTGTACATGTTGTAGTAACTTGTCCGTTGGTGGACTTAATTTTTATAGCTTTGTGTTTTTTAGGTTAACATGGAATTAGGCAGAGAAGAAACTTGTACAAGAAATATAATTTTTTAATTATAGAATGAAATATTTACAGATAGAGGAAATCCCCACCTGCGTGTGTTGTTCTGTTACTAATCATAACTGAAATAACACTGTTAGTTAATTTATTTATTTTACTTGCTTCAATGATTATATTAAATTTTTATGTTCTTGAAGTGTATACAGTCCTTCCCAATCATATCTCCACTTTTAATGCGACTTTCTGTTAAAATTAATGTAGAGTTTATTTATAAACTATACATAAACTGTTTACGATTCCTATCTTTGTCTCCGATCCTAGGGTGGAGTACAGAAAGCCACAGCCTGGAGGTGGATGAGTGGAGAGGAGAATGGAAGGATTCGGATCTCAGAGAGTCTGCGAAAAACAAGTGACTTGTCATCAACTCTCATACTTTCTGTCAATAAATTGTTGATTTTCCTTAACGTCTTTCTTTGGTTTTACTCAACGGTTCCCTTCATCCTATAATATTATATAAGCGAAAGTGCCTTTGTTTGTTTTGTTTCTTGCGTAAACTATTCAACCGATTGTACTGAAATTTTACATGGTCCCATCATAGTTCTGTTTTGTTCATAATTTTTTGACTGGTGGACTGTTTTTTTTTTTTGGCAGTGCAGATATGAAAAAATGTAGTTTAACTTTTACTATACATTTAAAAATGTAGTTTAACTTTTACTATACATTTAAAGACTCATGAAACCTATCTAAGTTGTCTTTTGACAAAAGTAGTCTTCTCAGAGCTGTGTATGTATATATACGTATATTTTTCTTGATCGGGAGAGAGAGGCAAAATCAGGTTTGGAACAAAAAATACTAAAACCGAAGTAAGTTACAAGACAGTAAATATACACTTTTTAACATATTTTCTTGATTACGCGAAGGAGGCAAACTCAACATTGGTGTCGGAAATATAATTGACTTGAACCAGAAGTGCTCATACAGGTGCGAAACCGCGGGTAACTGCTAGTGATGAAATAATTCTGAAATGCATTTAATATGCAAGTGACTGTGGTTTAATTTGATTCATAATGTTCGTCTGATTTCCAGAATTCTTGATTGCGATTTGAATCCAAAACCTTTGTTTAAAATCCTATTCTTATATTTGTCAATAGATTTATAATTTTCATCAAACACAATGGTAGCTAAGCAGTTGGTAATACATTAATGTCTGATAAAAAATAATGTTATAAGAAATATATTGATATTCATTTTATAATTAATCATCCATATCTAAGTCAGGATAATCCTTCTTTTACTATAAACTACAATAATTGTTTAATTGCCAGTTGAAACAACAAAGGCCTTTATGATTGGAGTTATGTATTTTTATAGTACGATTTAACCCTGGAACTGTAGGAAAACATCTGATATGTCTTTGGCTAATTATTTAATTGCTTTGTTAGTTTAGACAATATCACAATGTTATTGTTACCAATTGATTCAGGAGATTCTAATCTATATATTTCATGTCTATAGATACGATATAATGACCGTAATAGTTTTCCAAACTTATTTTGAAAGCTGTGCACAGGTAAAAAAGATTGAAGTTACAAAATACGTCTTTTTCAACCAATTACAGCTTTCACCTGTATGACAGAAAGCAGTGTAATATGCGGTAGAAAATAACCTTTCTTCCAGTGTGTTTACCATAAATGTTTCTGTAAATCCTTACAAGTGGTAATTTCAAAGGACGTTTCTGAAAAAGCATTTACAAGGGCTGTCCAGAAAGTAACAACCGTTTTGATATGGCATGGCAACGTGTGACGTAATTAAAATAAGAGTAATCAAGTGCTACAGTTGGAACTTTTTTTATTTTGTCCAGTTGAAATATAATCTTGCATGTATCTGTTTTTCAATTATTCTTAAAAATTGTTTTCTTGCAGTAAAAATATTTTTGGTTGCCATGCTACTATGAGAAAAACCTGTAAATTAAAATAAAAACATTTTGTTGTTGTAAATTAACTATATTAATAATAAACGATTAATATAAAGAAGCATAAAAGTGTTATCAGTAGATAAAGTTTCAACATTTTAGCAAAAAAATGGTTACTGTCAAATCAAATCTTTAATTGCTCGTCACAATTACACATTGTATGGCAAACGTCAGAATTAAATATAAATTTAAAACCCGCATACCACATTACCACCACGTCCAAACTTACATAATTTTCATGCATTCCAGTCTCATTCATCCATCGCCAATCTCAACCCACTTCCAGCGCTGGAGTCAGTCATCGAATTGGGCGGTCTCCCAGTTAAACGCCAGAAACTCGTCAATGCTGTAGAATGCATTTGACACCAGGAAGCGCTTAAGACGAGCTTTTGATGCCTTTGCGTTTGTAATAGAATTTGGCAAACTGTTGATGAAATGAACACCTGCCTGCGAAGGCAAGTGCTCATAAACCAGCGTTCTGTGTCTTCCAGTACGGTAGTTATCTCTGCCTCTAGTCTCATACCCGTGTATGGCACGTCCCCTGGTTAGGGTACATTTAGACAAACAGAACCAAGATGTTTCTAAAATGTAGAGACTGGGCAAAGTCAATAGTTGCAAAGTTTTGAATGCTGTCCTGCACGACTATTGCGATGATACGAATAGCTTTTTTTTTGCAATTTGAACACCCTCAGGAAATTATTGCCTGTACAGGCCCCCCACAACACCACTCCATAGGAAACATATTGTAAATCATGTTACTGTGAATTATTTGTAAATTTCATTAAATTACTCATTTTGGGTATATTTTTTCACTCATATCTAACACAACTTATTGACATAGAAATATGACTTTGAAAAAATTTTAAAAAATTTGTCCTGAAAGGGTTAATTTTGGATGACAATATAGTTGATGTTTTTTTTTTCTTATGGTGTGCTCTTTTTATTCTGTTTATTTGAGCATTTCTTTGTTGTGTTTTATAGCCATACTATTTATTTTATTCCTTGCTAATAGGAAACAAACTAAATATTAATACCCCAGCAATAAATTTAGTTAGGATGAATTTTGTTTTATTTATCATTTTTAATTGCTTTGAACTATTTTTCAAATTTACTAATCTTTGATTTTTTTTTTCAAACCAACCATCATATAATAAAGTTTTTAAACAAAGAAGCTGTTTTTATAAAACAAAAAAATATTTAATATGAAAAAATGTTTTTATTATTTTATTTATTACATAATTACAACATTAACAATATACTAAACTGTTTTAAAATTAATTTTTTATTGAAACAGTAACTTTTCAAGGAAAAACGTTGGCACCAAAATTAACGTTTTATAGTTCTTTTGATAAAAAATCCAGGTTCTTATAATTAACAATTAGGGTATAAGTAAACTGTGCACACAAAGAGGAAATGGTTCAATGGACGTAGCAGAGAGTAAACAAGGAATAAAGTAAAACGCAAGAATTAATAATAAACATGTTATTCAAAATGAACATTTCATAATACAAAACAACGCTGGAGTAGCTTTGGCCAAAGCTTTGGCACATTGTCCCTTGTGAAGTTGTCGGTTCTGACCGCACTCCGTTCACAACTTGAGTAACGTAGGAAAGGCACTGTTAATGGCACAGGTTTGTGGAACTTGATGTTTATAATAATAATAATCAGTATCGCCACCTCTACCCATCCTCGACGACGTACACTAACAAACACTTAGATTAAAAACAATTCACGAGTAGAAAATCTGATTTTAAAAACACGCAGTACAAACGAATTACACCAAAACTGTTAAAATTCTTTAAGAGGGGGATTATTACACTTCAAGGGGATTTCGTAAGACTTCTTACAAATTACACCGTCGAACTTACCAAATCAAAGTTTTTATCATATACGGGTAAACAATTGGGGAATGTCAAGAATATTTCTGTTCAACTTTCTTAGGGACCACAACGAAAACAATCTTAAATTAATTGTGAAACGTTCTCGCTACGTTATGGTTAATGTTATTTAAGAAATTATCTAAGTTAACAGTTACAGTACATCACAAACCTTAAGAAGAGTATCAAAGATTATCAAATAACATATTTCACCTCAAATATCCATTTAAACAGAAGAGGATAAAAACAATGTTTTACGTTATTAAATTCGATACAATGGTGGATTACAACTAAGAGTACGATTCTTATAACGAGAGTATTATTAGTCAAATGTACCTTTATAAAAACATTATGTTGGTAAGATATTCCCTGATTTGATTACGTTTTTAATAACAAATTTGAAAACAGTACGTATTAAAAACGTAATTAAATTCGATACAATGTTGAATTACAACTACGACTTCATTAATGAGTACAAATTCTTATAATAAGAGTATTTTTAGTTGAAGTACCTTTATAAAAACATTGTTGGTAAGATATTCCCTAATTTGATTACGTTTTCAATAACTAATTTTAAAACTGTACGTATTAAAAACGTAATACTAATATTATCATGTTGGTATCCTCTTAAAAACAAACTAAAACTCATCTCCTTTATTGCTAGTCACCTTACTAACTAACCAATAAGCAGTCTTACACAAGCACGTTGCTGTGCTTAACAGAGAACAATATATACATATAAATAATTAGTTATATAAAAATTCTATTAACACCTAAACATCTGAATATTAACAGTTGACTAGTAACTAAACGAGTTAGTTTCAACAGAAAGATAGGTCTCGGGTTGTAGTGGAAAGTATTGTACAACCGAGAGACGGTAACGGTGTGGTGGACCTTGTGTCCTGCGTCAACGCGAGCCCGGGTAATAGTACATGACAGCGGACGCGGGCATCTGCCACTTGGACGCTCGGAGCTCGATCAGCTGCAACAGGGTGCTCTTGATCGGGCCTGCCGACGCTGGCGTCATGAAACACGTCCCTTATGTTGAAAAACACTTGACTCATCATTTTCGGTAGGTCGTGTTCCAAATCTTTACCGATCGACGTGAGGATGAAGAATATAGCCTCGATCTGAAAATTAAATTAGTGTTAGTATTCGTTTAGCGTACTATCCTGTATCTGTACGATCAGTCTTTATTAATTAGAATGCTAATGCACCATAATGTAATCGATCAAGTCCTTGGAATATTGGAGTGTGTTGGATTTGTGTCGAGTCGAACATTTTGGCAATATAAGTTTTTTTCATTCTCACTGCCACTTTATAATGCTCAATGTTTTGTAGCTTTCATCAGCTGTTAGTTATTCATAAAAAAATATGTTATAGCTGTTAGTTATTCATAAACAAATATGTTATAACTGTTATTCATAAACAAATACGTTATAGCTGTTAGTTATTCATAAACAAATATGTTATAGCTGTTAGTTATTCATAAACAAATACATTATAGCTGTTACTTATTTGTAAACAAATATGTTATAGCTGTTAGTTATTTATAAAAAAATATGTTATAGCTGTTAGTTATTCATAAACAAATACGTTAAAGCTGTTAGTTATTCATAAACAAATATGTTATAACTGTTATTCATAAACAAATATGTTATAGCTGTTAGTTATTCATAAACAAATATGTTATAACTGTTATTCATAAACAAATATGTTAAAGCTGTTAGTTATTCATAAACAAATATGTTATAACTGTTATTCATAAACAAATATGTTATAGCTGTTAGTTATTCATAAACAAATACGTTAAAGCTGTTAGTTATTCATAAACAAATATGTTATAACTGTTATTCATAAACAAATATGTTATAGCTGTTAGTTATTCATAAACAAATATGTTATAACTGTTATTCATAAACAAATATGTTAAAGCTGTTAGTTATTCATAAACAAATATGTTATAACTGTTATTCATAAACAAATATGTTATAGCTGTTAGTTATTCATAAACAAATACGTTAAAGCTGTTAGTTATTCATAAACAAATATGTTATAACTGTTATTCATAAACAAATATGTTATAGCTGTTAGTTATTCATAAACAAATATGTTATAGCTGTTAGTTATTCATAAACAAATATGTTATAACTGTTATTCATAAACAAATATGTTATAGCTGTTAGTTATTCATAAACAAATACGTTAAAGCTGTTAGTTATTCATAAACAAATATGTTATAGCTGTTAGTTATTCATAAACAAATATGTTATAGCTGTTAGTTATTCATAAACAAATATGTTATAACTGTTATTCATAAACAAATATGTTATAGCTGTTAGTTATTCATAAACAAATACGTTAAAGCTGTTAGTTATTCATAAACAAATATGTTATAACTGTTATTCATAAACAAATATGTTATAGCTGTTAGTTATTCATAAACAAATATGTTATAACTGTTATTCATAAACAAATATGTTAAAGCTGTTAGTTATTCATAAACAAATATGTTATAACTGTTATTCATAAACAAATATGTTATAGCTGTTAGTTATTCATAAACAAATATGTCATGGCATCATGTCAGATGTGAGTTTTTAATCAAGACAGAGTTTAATATCTTTATAAAGATAAAAATCTTTATTCATCAGTCTTTAGTGAGAGAGAGATGGTGACAAAGACAAAATATTTGATGATTGTTAAACTATTCTTGATTCAACATTTATTGATTCTAGAATGCTGCGACTACTATGTTGTGAAAAATACTCGGGCGAAAGAGATTTTATTACTGCACTATAAATCTGAACTCCAAAAAGTTATCAGATTAAGATACATTTGAATTTCGATGCTCAATTATAAGTTGAATTAAACCTAAAAGGACCATAAAGGAGTTTAAAAAATCAAACTGTAATGCGTTAAACTATTAAATAACAACTAAAAATTATAACCAAATCATACTAATAATTAACATTTTATATATTTGTATTATATACAGGGTGTCCCACAAGTAACCTGACACACTTCTCAGGTGATTTCCTCTCATCAAAAAGGTTCATATGAACAAATGTCCGGAAGCGCTTTGTTTAGAAGCTACAGCTAACGAAAGATTTTACCCGATTTTGTATGAAGACGGAAATAAAGCGAAACTGATGATTTCATGGCATAAAGATAGTGTTAAATTTATTGGATTTTATGTTAAATGAACTGAAAAAGTGAATAAAATATGTCACAACCTGTCATACCACCAATATCTGAGATATCAGACAAAATTCAGTCTCTAAAAACATGCTTTGTTTAGATTTGAAGTACCTACATTAACTTCATTAAATGGATAATAAACACGCATATCTTATAACCAAAACTTCTAGAGAATTTACTTCCTAAGAGAATAATGTAAATAGGCTAATAATAAACAAACACAAAGTTAAAAGAATTAATGTTTAATGAAATCAACCCACACGAAAAATAAAACGGAAATGCAATATCTGTTTATTAAATGAACGTTCTTTGTAAAAAACAATACATTTTAATTGTTGATCTTTGCTAATCTTTTATTCTAATTTAAGGAGAAAACACCTAAGTAGTTTGTTGGGTTACTTGTGGGACACTCTGTATAAAAGGGTGTTATAACCACCCTGTATAGTGGTTATAAAACCAAAAAAACGTTTACATTTACGCATTAAGGCTTTTTGAAATGATACTAACTTATTACATATACTATATGAATATATTTACATTCACTTCTGTTGCCATTGGCTATTAAAATCAAATAATGCAAGGTATGGATTCTAAAGGCAGCTGGAACGAGGACTGTTAAAGTCCAGTTCTAGATGGCCTTGGTTTCCACGACAAATATTGTCTTACCTCTATTTTAGAGAGAGGTTTGGCTTGCAGACAGTCAATGAAACATTTGGAGAGTAGAGTCAACAACATAATTTGTGGCGGTACACCGTCATACTGAGTTTTCAATTGGAGTTGGCTCCTTTTCAGCTGTAACAGAACAATTCATATTCGTAAAACTTTCAAGGCCAAGTAAAACTATAAACTAGGTGTCAATGAAATCGCAATAGACAAAATCAGAAAGGTATACGAGTACAAGGTTGTCCGTAAAGTATCCACCTGTGTTCATATCTTCGTACTGGTGTTATTCTTCGTCATCCGGGCGGTGGCTTCCTTCCAAATTGTCCCCATTTGATTGAACCACACGGTCCCAGCGGTGCTTCCAAATCTTAAAGCAATCCTCAAATTTAGATTTTTGAATGGCCTTCAGATTGCGCGTCACATACTTCAAATCGTTTCAATGTCGTTAAACCGCTTTCGTAAGAACGCCATTTTCAATTTTGGGAACATCCAAAAGTCACAGGGAGCTATGGTTGGGACTGAATGGAGGCTGTAATAATCTTCTTAAGAACATTTTCATCATCACTGACCATTTTCAAGTTGTTCAGAGTGATTTCACCCTAAAGTTTTTTCTGCTCAGTTGTGAGCAATTTCAGAATGAATTTTGCACACAAGCAAGTCATTCCTAAAATGATATTCAAAATTTCAGTAATATTTGGTGCTCCGAGATCTTTTTCTAGTTCATGAACTATCAATCGACGATCACATTCAATCGCAGGCAACACAACGCTCGATGTTTCCAGTGTTGTTGTCAGTACAGTTCGGCCAGAACGAGGGTCATTGTCAACAGATGTGTAGCCTTTTTTGAACCACCTCTATCGTTCTTATTTGTGTTGTGCTCACGTTTTCTCCAAAACTATATAAAGGCCTTATATTTCCTCCGAAAGGCCTTCTCTATAATTTCTATCATTTCCATACAACTCTTGTTGAGATTGAATCAAAACTTGATGCAAATTTGTTGATCTATTTTTTCTGTCATTCTTATCAGTATACAAATTCGACTAACAGAAAAAAAACACGTGAGAAATAAACACATGTTGTGCACGACCCAAGGTGATCAGTCAGAAACTACGACTTTCAGTTTGTTACACTCATACTCACAGAGGCTGCTCAGGCAAGAAGATATAAATGCATGTCGAATACTTTTCTGACAGACCTTGTATTCATATCTAAGAGAAATATATTTGTACAGTACAGAATTTTTGGACTCTTATCGCATGGCAATGGTTAATGTTGTTATGATATTCAATAAAAATATTAAGTGTCAGTGTTTTAGTACAACTTTTGGTTCATTACTGCAACCGATCTTGAACGTGAATATAAATTATATTTACTCCATTTTGTAATTTTTCATATATACTAGCTTATTCACAATATCCTTTACTTGTGTTGCACATGGAAATATATTTACAGAACAAATCTGTGTGTGTGATAATAAAATTCCGTAGTTTAAAACCACTACACATAATTTGCAATTTTGAGGCTGAATACAACACAACAAATTAAACGTCTTAACTATTATTACAACAAACTTTTGAATAATTTTTAATATTCAGAGATAAACTCAATGAAGTCTAACGATGCTGTATACAACCTCTCATACAACATATTAAACCGAACGTTTCACTCTCCAAACTCCTCTCACCCACTCTCCTGTTATGAATGTGGAGGGATACTTACTTGTACATACATTTCGTTCAGGAAAGTCATGTACTGCCGGTACCGACTTCCAGTTGCTGTAGAGCGCAACACCTTGTCTCTCTCCTGATATGAATGTGGAGGGATACTTACTTGTACATACATTTCGTTCAGGAAAGTCATGTACTGCCGGTACCGACTTCCAGTTGCTGTAGAGCGCAACACCTTGTCTCTCTCCTGATATGAATGTGGAGGGATACTTACTTGTACATACATTTCGTTCAGGAAAGTCATGTACTGCCCGGTACCGACTTCCAGTTGCTGTAGAGCGCAACACCTTGTCTCTCTCCTGATATGAATGTGGGAGGGATACTTACTTGTACATACATTTCGTTCAGGAAAGTCATGTACTGCCGGGTACCGACTTCCAGTTGCTGTAGAGCGCAACACCTTGTCTCTCTCCTGATATGAATGTGGAGGGATACTTACTTGTACATACACTTCGTTCAGGAAAGTCATGTTACTGCCGGGGTACCGACTTCCAGTTGCTGTAGAGCGCAACACCTTGTCTCTCTCCTGATATGAATGTGGAGGGATACTTACTTGTACATACATTTCGTTCAGGAAAGTCATGTACTGCCGGTACCGACTTCCAGTTGCTGTAGAGCGCAACACCTTGTCTCTCTCCTGATATGAATGTGGAGGGATACTTACTTGTACATACATTTCGTTCAGGAAAGTCATGTACTGCCGGTACCGACTTCCAGTTGCTGTAGAGCGCAACACCTTGTCTCTCTCCTGATATGAATGTGGAGGGATACTTACTTGTACATACATTTCGTTCAGGAAAGTCATGTACTGCCTGGTGGTTACCGACTTCCAGTAGCTGTAGAACGCAACACCTTGTCTCTCTCCTGATATGAGAGCTGACACGTGTTTAACAGCGATTCTAAGAAAGTTTCTTTCTTCTCATTCTGTAACAAATTGATAACACATATTCTGTTATTAATGTGATTTTATATAATCATAATTTTCAGTAAAAACATTACGAGTAGTAACATTAATCCTCGAGGGATGTTGGTTAATTTGTATTATTCTATGATGATAATGAAGTTGAGGACTTTTCTTTGAGTGAGAAAACTGTGCAGTGATGTTGGTAAGAGAAATGAGGAGGAAAAAGATTCAGACCTCTCATTGCTTAGCTTATTTGGTATTCCGTACAGCCAATGGTAACGATTATACATAAATATCGGATTGTACGGTTCCTAATTTTTTGAAGTATCAAGGGGAATAAAACTGTGCAAATTTACGAAATTATACATTGTGTCAAGCCTACATTAAAATCTTTAATATTATAAACCATAGAACACAGTACTGTAATAAAGAGATTAAAATGTAGGAGACAGTTATGAGCTGATTTTCATGAATGAAATTACTAAGTAGAACTAAAACATCACGTAGTGCAAATTCCACCATCACACGGAATTTGGTTTCTCAAAGATTGAACAAAATTAGGTCAGTAAAAACCAAATTTTTAAAATTGATCCTAATAACTAATAAACAATTTTGTGTGCAGTGGCAATGTCTTTTTTCCTTATTTCTTGTGGTACTGTGGTTTAGATACATTTCACAAGGTTAGATTAATTCTTTGTTAAAAATGTAGACAATATTGTATTGTTGATGTAATATCTGGTGACTCAAATAGCATTAGGTAATGATCGCACTGACAGCACTTAACCCTCTGCTTGATTCATATGAAATATTAATTTTACAAAAAAAAATCAATCAGGTTCATATGTGGTGTTAGTTTTTTGGAACATTGTAAACCTTTATTTATAAACTTAAAAATTCATACTATTTTCAACTTATACATATATGACTTAGTTTTGTATACTTTTCAATACCCTAACAATATTAAGTATGCTGATCATAGCTACAATACTAGGAGTAACGCAAGTAGGCTTACTACAATCAATTTCTGCAGACTAAATAAAACCATTAATAGTCACCAGGTTGTTTCACTAAAAATTTAAAACAAATTACGTAATGTAATAAATATATACCCTACCCTAAAAAAGTGTTTTCCAGTAAATTTTATAATTGGCTTCTAAACAATCCTTTTTATTCTGTAGATGAATGTTTTTTGCTGTATCCCATATTAATTTATAATTATATCTAAAGCTAACTAAGGATAATTGTTTATATTTTATGGATGTGTTTACATATGACTTATATTTTAGTATGTAAACATGTATTTATTTATTGACTTGGCTACTGGCTGTAAAGTGACTTTGTCGATGAGTGCAAAAACTTAATATGACAATAAATATTATTATTATTATATTATGTCGCTGTCTGCTTTGCTCAAAATAATAGCAATTAAAATTACTCCTTGTTCTATTTAACTGATCCTCTAACAATAAATTGAACTTTAAGAAGTGATTAATAAAATTATTTTAACCACTTTGGTGTCAACATCCACATAACCATTCTCAAAATCCTGTTTCCGGACGTTTTGATAAATATGTTCGAAATGTCTGAATGTTAAAGTTTATTTTATATCTATCCAACATATGTGAATATTGTGTAAAACATGTCATATAACACATATATAGCTGAACTACTAACAACAGGTGATAACTAAAATGGCCAGTCGTTAAGTATATGCGAAAAAGTGAACATGGTTCTTTTGGAAAAACACTAAAACTTTTGTTTTATTGAAGATAAATTGATACAAACAGGTAGTGAGTTTTCATGTTATTGGTTTTTTTACATGTGGGATTTGTTTAGTGTGTCTTTAAGGGCTCTTTTTAAAAATGTTAAAAAATAATCAAGACATGATTTTTTAAATTTCTGTTTATTTTTCTCAATGTTTAAGCGTTTTTTTAGCACAGAAAATATTCATATAAAATTTTTTTAAGGAACGATTTGTTAAAGTAATTAATTGTGCGTTTGTAGAATACAAATGAAAAGTGGCTCATTAAAAGATTGTCTCAAGTTTAGAACGGAAAAATGCATCAAATAATATATTAGTGATCTGTGATTTTTCTGAAGGATAATGATCACTGTTGACTTTAATCACTAACTTTATTAGCCATTGAGCTATCATTTGCATGAAAAAGCTTCTTCAACTATTAAAATTATATACAAAAAGACTAAAAATACATATTTACTAAGTATTTAGTAAATAATGTTTATTTTAATTCTAATTAATACTAATATCTAATCTTTCTTATACTAACCTGTAAAAATACAGATTAAAAAAATTATTTAGATATTTTTTGTTTAAATTTGTTTTTTGACAATGGAAGGATTGTGAAGGAAAACAGGATTTTCCGGATATTTGCCATCGTTCAGTAGTACAAAAAAATCAGTAGCACTACGTTTCGAGATCTGCAATCTGATCTCTTCTTCAGGTAAATAAATAACTAACCTAACACATAATTACTAGGTTAAAGTTCGGGTTAAACTAAGTTCAACAGGCTAATTGTGTAAAAACTTTCCTAACTCTACAGATGAAAATAATTAGTCTGGGCGCGCGGGCCGGTCGGTGGTAGGCTTATGGCGCGGGGGGAAGAGGGGTGTGTGAATCGGTCATTCCTGAAAACATCACGCCCCGCGCCACGGTGGCGGACTTCAAGGTCGGGCCAGCCGGAAGGGCTTGGCTGACTTGTGACTCATCTTTCCCTCCAGCAAACCTTCCCTCCAAACAATATAATACCAGTGTGACATCTGTTGTCATAGAGTGAGCATCGTTAAACTTCAGTATTAACAGTGAGTTGTTCTAAGCTGTGTGTATTTACTGTGTGCAGTTAACTGTGAATAATTATTACGTTCAGTGTTTTTGTATTGTGTTATTTTGTTTTAGTAAGAAGCTTATTTCATAAGCAATATGTGTGACCGCGTGAAATCAAAACTGAAGGGTAGAGTTTTGCACAGTCAAAGTCGTGAAATTGTCAGTAATGTATATACATTCATGAAAAATGAGGCTGATGAAAAAACTTTAAGTATACCCTTGGCAAAGGCCCGTGTCCGAACAGCAGTAGCTACAGGCGTCTCAGAACGTGAAATCTCAAGAATTAATAAAGAGCTTAAAAATTTAACCGTTAATAATGACAATGGTGAAAGTAGCTTTCTCACCCCAAACAAAATTGAAAAGGAATCGTAAAAAGCCTATTACAGGATTGGATGACTTTGACAAAGCTCTGATAAGGCGAGTTGTGTACGAGTTCCATCTTCTAAAAAACAAGCTACCAACTGTATCTTTGTTACATGAAGAATTGAAACAGCGGATCGACTTTAAAGGATCAAAATCAAGCCTCAACAACATTCTTAAAGAACTTGGTTTTCGATGGAGAAGGACACAAAATAACCGCAAGCTTTTGATCGAGACTAATGAAATAAGAGAAAAAAGAATTTCGTATTTAAGAGCACTCAAACGTTATAGAGATGAAGGACGTCCGATTATATACTTAGACAAGTCTTATATACTGACAAGTCATGTGTCAAGTTCATCGTGGTCTGACGAATCAACTAAAGGAATGCGTGTTCCCATTTCGAAAGGGGAACGGTTGATCATGATACACGCAGGAAGTGAAGCTGGTTTTGTTCCCAATGCATTGACAATGTGGAAGGCATCGAGTCATTCGGGTGATTTACCACGATAAACGTGAATACGGAATCAATGATGAAATGGATGAGAGAAAAACTTCTGCCTAACATACCACCAAGATCAGTTATTGTTGTTGATAACGCCCCCTATCACAATGTACAAAAAGACAAAGCACCTACTTCAAAAAGTAAGAAACAATTGATGAAAGATTGGCTTTCCAAACATCAAATACCTTTTTTCGGATGATTTGCTAGTCCCGGAGCTGTACAAGGTTATTCTCCTAAATAAACCGAGATTTGTTAGGTATGAGCTTGATGAACTAGTGACCAGCAGTGGAGGACATGTTGTGCTTCGGCTCCCACCATACCACCCGGACTTAAACCCTATTGAACTCATTTGGGCTGAAGTGAAAAACTACGTAGCCAGTAGAAATATTCAGTGCAGTTTTTCAAGTATTAAGTCTTTAGTGGAAGAAAAGTTTTCACTTATAGGTGCAGAGGAATGGGCCAGAAAGTGCGAACACGTGAAAAAAATTGAAAATGATTATGCTTCAGCTGAGCTCCAAATCGACAATCTCGTGGAATCAATGATCATTTCACTCGGCAGCAGTGACAGTGAAAGCAGTGAAAACGCGCCAGATGACTTGAGCGGCATTGAAGACTTGGGTGATTTGAGCGGCATTGAAGATTTGGATTGAAGCGTATGTATTAACTTTGTACATATTTTATTATTATTTATTAACATGTTTTTAAAATTACTTCTGTCATTAAAAAACTGTGGAGAATGTTGAATACAACACTGTTCTGTTCTATTCTATTATGTAAGGATCTAGCTTTATATTTAAGCCATTTAAAGACAGTTTAAGATTTAAAATGTTAAAACTGAACTTTTATCCTTATTTTATCCTAGAAAATATATTAGGTGAGGTTTATAGGTAAGCCAAAATGTCATTGCTTTCACGCTAAAAGAACTGAAGACCGTACTGAGACTGGGAGAAGCTCGCGCGCCGAGTGTTTATAAATATTAAGATAACGCTTAATTTCCCCCGGAATGAGGGGTCGTAGAAAAAAGTTTTTTAGACAAAAAATGCAGTTTAATCGATTTTCTAAAACTTTTCCACGGGAAGTTTGATACTGACAGAATAATAAAAAACTTTCTCGCAGAGCGAAAATTTCATGTCATAAAATTAACCAAACTAAAACTGTACTTGGTTTTTACTAAATTTAGACATTATTATTTTTAGAATTGACATTTTTTATACGTATTGGTTGGAAAGACAAGAATGTGTTCTTTAATTTGATATAACTTTTTATTACGATAAAGTAATGGCAAAATGCTCATTTCATGTGTTAAATGGAATGAGTTTTGTGAAACGTTGCGCGTGACAGCGAAATAGAACCTCGAGCGAGCCGAACCTTAGTTGAACGGCTAGTAGTGCCAGAGCCGCGAGCCCAGACTAATTATTTCATCTGTACTTGTTGAGTCAGCTTAGCTGGTTCAGGAAGCTTATTAAAGAATCTTATAGAATTCTACGTAAGAATCAGGACTGATTTTGAAAGTTTACATTGAGATTCATTAAAATGTTTTTTGAGCTAGTTTTGTGACTGCATATCTTTTTAGATATAAAACTATCCATATGTAATTTTGTAAAATTAAAAACTGTTTAATGCATACATTTTCCTTGAACAGAGCTCTATAGTAATTCACAATGGCTGCCCCTGCTAAAATACCTTCTGCCTTATTCTGTTTTACAAGAATTTCTAATACATGAGCGGAATGTCCCGATAAAATTATCCCATATGTTTAAAAAAGACCAAAATTAATAGTTCTTAAATACTTGGCTTGAATTAGGGGTTCAATTTTATAAAATACATAAAAAACTGTTGATAGTTCAACATTTACTTCGTTCACATGTGGAGTTCAGGTTAATTTTGTATCCAGATGAATTCATAAAAAATTTACTGAAGATGTCATTTTCCTTATTACTAAGTTTCAAAATAATCTACTTTGTTTTATTAGTGTTTAATGTTAATTCATTTATATGAAACCAAATTTGTGCTGCTTTTCAGCTTCTCAAAGTTTTACTTTTAAGATGAGCTAGATTGCTGTAAGATGTACTTCAGCATGGTACAGAAAATCTTCGTTGAACATTCTTCAGAACCTGCGATGGAAATCATTCAAGCTCAAAGTTAAATATGTTTATTAATGATATATT
>NW_025783299.1:0-20949 GCF_021130785.1 Homalodisca vitripennis | reverse complement strand
GGGTTTTTTTTTTCCCTTTTTTTTTAAAAAATTTTTTTTTGGGGGGGGGGAAAAAAAAAAATTTTTTTTCAAAACCCCCCTTTTCCCCTTCCTTTTTGTTGTTTTTTTTAGTTTTTTTTTAAAAAAAAATTTTTAACCTTTTTTTTTAAATTTTTTTTTTTTTTTTAAAACCAAAGGGGGTTTTAAACCGGGGGGGGGGGGGAAAAAAATTTTAATTTTAAAGGGGTTCCCTTTTTTGGCCCGAAAAAAAAAATTTTTTTAAAAAACCCCGGTTTTTAAACCCCCCGGGGGGGTAAAAAAAAAAAAAAAAGGCCCCCCCCTTTTGGGGGGAAAACCCCCCAAAAAAGGGGGGTTTTTCCGGGTTTTTGGGGTTTTTTTGGGGGGGAAAAGAAAAACCCCCCAAAACCCCCGGGGGGGGCCCCCCCACGGGGGGAAAATTGGGGGGGGGAAAGGGGGTTTTTTGAAAATTTGGGGAAAAAAGGGGGAAATTTTTTTTTTTTTTTTAAAAGGTTTTTTTTTAAAATTTTTTTTAAAAAAAAATTTTTTAAAAAGGGGGGGGAAAAAAACCCAAACCTTTTTTAAAAGGGGGTTTTTGGGGGGGGGGTTTTGGGGGGGGGGGGTTTTTAAACCCAAATTTAAATTTTTTTTTTTTTTTTGGGGAAAAAAAAATTTTTTTTTTCCCAAAAAAAATTTTTTCTTTTTTTTTTTTTTAAAAAAATTTTTGGGAAAAATTTTTTTTTTTTTTTTTAAAATTTATTTTTTTTTTAAACTTTTTTTTTAAAAAATTTTTTTCCCCCAAAATTAAAAAAAATTTTTTTTTTTTTTTAAAAAAACTTTTTTTTAAAAATTTTAAAAAATTTTTTAAACAAATTTTAAAAAAAAAAAAAAATTTTTTAAAAAATTTTTTTTTTAAAAAAAAACCAAAAAAATTTAAACCAAAAAAATTTTAAAAAAAAAATTTTTTTTTTAAAAAAATTTTTTTTTTTGGGGTTTTAAATTTTTTTTTTTTAAAAAATTTTTTTTTTTTTTTTTTGGGTTTAAAATTTTAAAAAAGGGGGCCCCTTTTTTTTTTTTTTCCCAAAAAAATTTTTATTTTAAATTTTTACAAAAGGGGGAAATTTTTTTTAAAACTTTTTTTTTTTTTGGAAACCCAAAAAACCCCTTTTTTAATTTTGGGGTTTTTCGGGGAAAAGGAAAACCCCCCCCTTTTTTCCCAAATTCCCCCCCTTTTGGCCCCCCCCGGGAAAAATTTTTTTTTTTTTAAAAAAAAAAAAATTTTTTAATTTTTTTAAAAAATTTTTTAAAAATTTTACTTTTTTTTTTTTTTTTTTTTTTTTTTTAAAAAAAAATTTTTTTTTTTTTTTTTTTTTTTTCCTTTGGGGAAAAAAAACCCCCCCTTTTTTTTTTTCCCCCAAAAAGGGGGGCCCCCTTTTTTTTAAAAAAAAAAAATTTTTTAAAAAAAAATTTTTTTTTTCCCCCCAAGACAAAAAAAAAAAAACCAAAAAATTCCCCCCCCAAAAAACCCCCCAAAAAAACCCCCCTTTTTTTTTTTAAAAAAATTTTAAAATTTTTTTTTTTTTTTTTCCCCCCCTTTTGGGTTTTTAAAACCCCTTTTAAAAAAAAAAAATTTTTTTTTTGGGGGGAAAAAAAAAAAAACCCCCCCTTTTTTTTAAAAAATTTTTTTTAAAAACCCCCCAAAAATTTTGGGCCCCCCCCCAAAAAAAAAAAATTTAAATTAAAACCAAAAAAAAAAAAAAAAATTTTTTTTTTTAAAAAACCCCCCTTTTTTGTTTTGGGGGTTTTTTTTAAAAAAAAAATTTTTTTTTAAAAAAAAATTTTTTTTTAAAAATTTGTAAAAATTTTTCCCAAAAAATTTTTTAATTTTTTTGTGGGAATTTGTTAAAAAAAATTTGGTTTAAAAATTTTTTTTTTTAATTTTTAAAAAAAAATTTTTTTTTTTTTAAATTTTTTGGGTTTTTTGGGTATTTTTTTTTGGGGGGGGGAAAAAAAAAAAAAATTTTTTAAAAAACTAAAAAATTTTTTTTTTTTAAAATTGGGGGGTTTTTTTCCCCCCCTTTTTTTCCCCCCCCAAAAATTTTTTTTTTTAAAAAAAAAAATTTTTTTTTTGGGGAAACCCAAAAAAAAAAGGGGAGGGTTTTTGGGGGGGTTTTTTTTTTGGGGGTTTTTTTAAAAAAAAAAAGGGGAATTTAAATTTTTTTTTTTTTTTTTTTGGGAGGTTTTCCGGAAAAGGGGTTTTAAAACCCCAAAATTTTTTTGGGGGTTTAAAATTTTTTTTTTATTAAAAACTTTTTTTTTTTTAAAAAAAAAAAAAAAAAAAAAAAATTTTTTTAATTTTTAAAAAAAAGGGCCAAAAAAAAAAAAATTTTTTTTTAAAGGGGGGGGAAATTGGGGGGTTTTTCCCCCAAAAAAAAAACCCCCCCCCAAAAAAACTTTTTTCCCAAAAAACCCCCCGGGGGAAAACCCAATTTTTTCAAAAAATTTACTTTTTTTTTTTTTTTTTTAAAAAAAAATTTTTTTTTAAAAAATTTTTAAAAATTTTTTTAAAAAAATTTTTTCCCAAAATTTTAAATTGTTTTTTTTTTGGGGTTTTTAAAAAAAAAAAAAAACCCCCAATAAAAAAATTTTTTAAAAAAAAATTTTTTTTTGTTTTTTTTTTTTTTTTTTAAAAAAAAAATTTTTTTTTTAAAAAAAAAAATTTTTAAAAAAGGGGGGATTAAATTTTTTTTAAAAATTTTTTTTTTTTTTTTTTGGGTTTTTTTTTTCCCCCTTTTTTTTTTGGGTTTTAAAAAAACCAAAGGTTTTTTTTTCCCTTTTTAAAAACCCCCAAAAGGGTTAAAACCCCAAAACCCCTCCATAGTTCTCAAAAAAAAAAAAAAAAAAATTTTTTTAAAAAAAAATTTTTTTTTTTTTAAAAACACAAAAAACAAAAAAAAAACCAAAAAAAAAAAAAAAAAAAGGTTTTTAAAAAAAAATTTTAAAATTTTTTTTTAAAAAAAAAAAAATTTTAAAAATTTTTTACCAACTTTTTTTTTCCCCCCCCCCTTTTTTTTTTTTTAAAATTTTTTTTTTAAAAATTTTTAAAAAAAAAAAATTTTTTTTTTTCCCAAAAAAAAATTTTTTTAAATTTTCCCTTTTTTTTTCAAATTTTTTAAAATTTTTTTCCCCCCAAAAAAAAAAGGGTGGGGGGGGGGTTTTTTTTTTTTTTTTTAAAAAAGGGGGGGTTTTCCAAAATTTAAGGTTTTTTTAAAAAATTTTCCTTTTTTAAAAAACCCCCCAAAACCCTTTTGGGGGTTTTTTTTTTGGACCTAAAAAATTAAGCTTTATTGGGGGGGTTCCGAAACTTTTCACTTAGGGAGCTGGAAATGATATTTCGAGAATGAACTGACCCCCGACTTTTTTCCAAGGATTCTTTTTTTTTTAAACCCTAGGGCAAAAGTGAGTTCTATGGTGCGTGACCCAAACCTGGGGGTTTGGGCCCGGGCCCTCATTGAAGGGGTATCACTCGTAGGTTGGCCCCCATTGTTTTTTTGTCTGCCGGGGGGTTTTTTAAAATATTTCTTATGGGGGATTGAGGTTTGTTTGGGAAAATGCTTTAAATTATTGGCTGGGAGGGGCCCACGGGTTTTGCTTTGGGGGGGCGCAAAAGGCCCCCTTGAGGTTAAGTGATGGCAATAGACCCCCCCATAGAGAAGGAAAAAAAAAATAAGTAAATTTTTAATAAAATAATTTCATAGGTTTCTTTATTTAAAAACAATTTGTTAGGACATTTCAAAATATAAAAATTTTTAGTTAAATTGGGTTTTTTAGGGAAATTTCGGAAAAAAATTTTTGAGTTATCTCGGATTCCCTATTGTAAAAAATTAAAAAAAACTTTAAAATTTAAAAAGCGTTAGGGCCCGCAACGCCCAAATCAGGAGGGTTTTGTAGGAAATTAATGGGAACATTGGGGGAGGGGGTAATTTCATCAAAGAGGGCACGAGACCTATAAAAAAACGTTTCACTATTAGAAAATTGAAAGGGGGGGAAGGGATTCGGGCCCTTTGCCATCGTTTTTTAGATAGGGATAACACAACGTTTTTTGGGTTGAAATTACCCCCCTTTTTTCAAGTGAAAAAAGTTTAAGGTCAGGGGGGTTTTTAGGTTAATTTATAACCTAAAAGGAGGTTTTAAAAAGGGCCAAAATCCTATTGCCCCCTTTTAAAACCCTTCCTCGCTAAAAAACCAAAAAAAACAAAAACAAAAAAAAGAATAAATTCAAGTTGTTCCCATTTGGGTTTAGTCCATGTTAAATCACCCCGCCAAAAAAATTTAAATGAAACCCATGTTCTTTTGAAAGGTTTCGTTTTTTTTATATGTGTTCCAATTCTTTTTATGTGTACCCACATTTAAAATTTTATATTAAAATATAAATTTTAAACTATGAATTTTTTTTAAATTTAAATTTTTCTTAATTTTGGGGTTTATACAGTTTCCCAAAAATTTAAAGGGCTTTAAAGACTTATAAATTTTGGGAAAGGAAAAACCATAACTTTGTCAAAATTTTCCAAAACCCTTTCCCCCAATGGGGTTTTCAAATAGATGTTCACCGTTCGTGATTTTAAAAAAATCAATAACACTTTCGTTTCGAGAAAACACCTGAAGAAGAGATCAGTTTTCCTGAAATTTCCCTTTGGAAAAAAGTTTTTGTGTTTTTTTTTTTGGTTTTTTTTTTTTTTGAAAATTTTTTTTGTTTTTTTTTTTTTTTAAAAAATGAACGATGGTAAATGCCCGGGGAAAAAAACCTGTTTCCTTCATCACAAATTACCTTTCCATCGTCCAAAAAAACAAACTTCAAACTAAGAAACATGTTCACGTTTGTGTTTCAACTTATAACATCCCCCCCAACCCCCCACAATGGAATTAACCCAACATTGGGAAACCGGGGATGGGAATGAAGTCCCTCAAGGTTACCAGGGGGGTGAAAATACACTCATTCAAAAATTATATCAAGATTTTTGGCTTATAATCCCCCAATACACATACATTTATGCGTGAAAATTATTAAAATCCTTTTCCCTGGCAAGTAGATAGACAACGTGTGTACCATCCTTTCAACTAACTAAAACAATAGTCCCAGGTTTTTAATCATGGACTCTGCCACCTTCGCTCATGGTTCAACGCTTGTTTTGGCACACGTGTGATTGCATGCCGGTATCGGTTACATATTTGTATTCCGTACGGATGCCGCTACGCTTTGAATCTCGAGCGTTAATACAACAGCCTCATGCAACAAGGGCCTGTAATAAACTCCTTCAAAGTTCGGGAGGGTTTACAACCGGCATAGGCTCGCGTGTGGTTTTTACACGCTCGACCCTTTTGTTCCGAAAATTTTAAAATGTCTATTTTGTGGAATTCACCATCGTTTGGCACTAACAGACTCTGTTGTGTTTACAATACCCTGTGACGTTTTTGGTACCTGTGATTGCATAACAACAATTTTGATCTGTATACGACACCGGCCCTTTATCTAATTGAAACAAATTGTTTTTATGAGCAGCCTACAGACCTGTACGGTTTTTTTAAAAAAACCAGTCGCGTTTGGTGTTTTCTACAAATCTATGAATAAAAATCAAGTATTCACACAATAGAATAGTCATAACATTAGTACAAAAAGTAACTATAGAAAAAGCATCCAGAACAAGAACTGTTAACACATAGAGCCACATAATCTGAAAAGTAAGACACAATAAATACTTGTTTTAAACAATTTCAAAAGTATGCCTACTACAAAAACAAACGGTCTAATCAACAAGACATGGGTATCACGAGGGCCTCGTGGAGGACTGTTTAGAAAGCCTTTCCCGATCTAAGTAAGACCTTTAAATAATTTTTGAAACTGTTTAAAAATTTTGTTTGAATTTTTTATTAAATTTTGGAAGTAAATAGTAGAAGTTTAGGGCCAAAATAAACCAAATTAAAAAATGTCGGTGATGATGATTAAAAATGGATGGAAAAAGATTTATATTATGAAATATACAAAAAATTAGCTAAGGAAAAAATGAGAAGAGAGGCCAAGGTGAGAATCCCATAGATCGGAAACGCTCTCTGCCAGCTCTCATCTGGTCTATTTCCCAGAGCCAGACGACCTCTCAACGCTCTCTTTTGAAGAATGAATACTAAAAATTTGATGACACTAGGGAAATCCCCAAAAATATTATTCCGTACTCTAGCTTTGACTTCAAAATAAGACCTGAGTAACCCAGGGGTGGTTAAGGAAAAATTGTTCGGAAGGTAACTGTATCGCCTCACTTCATCTCAACAAAGTAATGGACAACAAATAATACAGATCTTTGCCGCAATATTTTAGTAGCATCTGAGATGAAAATGTAAAGTAACAGCGTTTTGTTTAACTTTATTAAGTGATACCAATACTGTACCCAATGCATTAGGCAATCCTTTTGTACCATTCTAACATACTTTGTGATTTCTTTTTACAATTATTATTGGGAATATTTTTAATGTTGGAAAAGAGTGTTTCATTTGAAAGCTTATTTATTTTTCAGTACATTAAAGTTTTGAGGTTATCTCTCTTACGTCGCAGTTTCATTGACCAGGGTGGTGTTTTCTCTCGACAAAGTCAATGATTATATTTATTACAGTTCAAGAAACTCCACGGCACTATAAATTATTTCTTCAACAACATTAATGACCACAATTAATTTACATACTAGATAAAGGACTAATAGTATTTCGGGCCATTTTAAATCGTATTACAAAGTGGGTAACACTAACGTTTTCGAGAGATCGAAATCCATCCTCTTCCTGTCAAGGTACAAAATATAAAATATTGCATGGAAAAAAAGATAAAAAAGTGTTGGACCCTTTTTCACTTGTACTAATGTAAAAATTCGCACCTGCCGCAAGAGAGAGAATTAGTTGATTTCGATCCTCGAAAACGTTATACATTTTTTCTAATTATAACGATGGCAAAATGCGCCCAAAATCCCACGACCCTTTGAAACCTTGCAATCTATTATAGGCCTACATTCACTTTGGCAAAAAAGCATAATTAGGGTTATTGAGTCTGCAGTAGTGTTGACATTTTTTTTATTGAAGAAAAAAAAAAACGTACCTTGTAAGGTGGAAATGCAAATGCAGGATTAAAGGTGTAAATAAACGATTTTCCGGACGAGATTTCCTGGATCAAACGATGGATAAAACTTCCGGCCTCTATCGGGGCCAGGCCTCAGATTGCGCTGGTCCACACACTTGTCAAACTAGTTATTTTTACGACCGTTTCTGCTGCTCGATACACTCTGGTTATATTTCGTTGACGAGTATATTATGATGATGTCCAAAAACATGTTTCCGTTTGTTTTTCTGTGACTATTGACGTTTACCAGTTCGGCCTCTATTCGGGCTGGCGTTATTACCCTATCGCTATTTTTCATTAGTCAGTCAACGCCACTGACCCATGCCCACAAAGGTAGGCCATCCTTTTCAGGGCAGGTTTCTACAATCGATGAAAGTAGTTTTTATATTTGATTTTCATATTTTTCCTCCCTGCACTTTCTTTCTTCTTGGCACGGACTGATTGATGTTACTATCTTACGTTAAACTTACGGACCCCAACTCACAATGTCCTCGTGCAATTTTTTCAGCTAATAATGTAGAAGCAAGGGCCGGTAGCTGTGTTACAATAATAATTGCCTTGCCCAAAATAATCCCTCAAAAAGTGTAGGACAGTTTTCCGTATGCTTTGCACCAACCTACAGTAGTATCTGATTTGCTTGTGTACTTGCGGAATCTTCTTAAAAAATCCCTGATGCTCTGTTAAGGTTTGAGAGTAAACCTGCGCCCTTTTACCCTTTATGTATTGAGGTAACTCATTATGAGGGTAGTAAATACTTTCCATTCGTCATAGAAGTGACCTTCAACGAACTGAATCTTATCTATGACGTTTGCAGTACTGGGGTTGAGGGCATTATCGTTTGTTTGTGCAAAATTGCAAACAACGCATAATTCACAACAAACTGTCCCTCGAAATGAAACTGTAAAGAAATTGAACAAATCATCTGTTTTCCAATAGTCTTGGATTCGATTTTATTGTTTTTGTGCCTCGTGTGCAATAAAATGACAAAAAATGCTTTCAACTCAGGAACAGTGACGTCTTTCCAAGGCACTGATACTTGTTTTCAGTGTCAAGGTTGGTTTTACTGTAAACACCACTGAACGCATAAGCATTTATAAATTTGTAAATCCTTACTAAAAATATCGTCAAGAAGTAGTCTGGGAAAATCTATCGTGAAACTATAAGACTCTGGCTCTGGCAAATTCAAAATGCCGCATATTCCTGTTGTTGTAATACACTAAGTTGGAATCTTAAGAAAAATCTGACTCGTCATCACTCTCAGAATGGCAAGATGAAGAATCTGAGGAACAATCAACAACTCTTTGCACGAGGTCCAAAAAACCATCACTGCCATAAGTTTTGTTCATTGTTGGTGTGACCAAAGGTACTTGGCACTGCACGATCCATTTTAATTAAAACACACAAAAATAATGTACAGAACGAATTACACACTTTACGTACACAAGAACAACACAAAACATTCATAGATACGGCATAAAACGCGAACGAAAACCGATCACAATAAAGCGTAAGTCACAACCAAAATTCGGTAAGGAATCTGTACCATACAGTGCCTGACTATTCAGAGGAATTGTTAGTAAGGGAATATTTTATTATTGGAATTAAATTTAAATGCAAAAGCTTCTTTTACGTAATATAATTGTAGTACTAACAGATAAGAAATGCAAGCAGTAAACAAATGCCCAGCTACAGCTTGTGTAAGAGAGAGGAGAGACGGGATTAAAACATAGCTCGGCCAAACGGACCAAGCCACAGCTGATTGTTGTTGAGGGAGAGGGTGACCTTGAATAGTCTCGCCTTGGACGAGTCCACTCCGCGACGTCGGGGGGATGTCAACTAGCACTTCTTGTCACATCGCATCCCACAGCCGTGATTCCTTGTGTCGTTTCTTTCATACTTCACACAGGACCGGTGCAGTATCGAGCGACAAAGCGTGTTGTGATGTGATTATTCTACAGCGACGTGTCGATATATTTCCTGAACAATGTGTTACAATTTTCAGTGGAAAATTAAAAGATGATTAAAAATATAGCGTATGATTGGATAAATCCTAAAAAAGGTACCTGTTTTATTACTCTCTGCTCTGTACATTCTTAAAATTGTTTGGATAAATAATGTGTGTAATGAAAGATTTTTCACAATAGTTACGTTTTTGTCCAGCCCATAATTAATTGATTATCAAAATTACCGACATAGAAGTGGTTTGTCTTAATTCCTACTGCACCAAAATAAATAATGTAATTTATAAATATTATTTAATATAATGGAACGGTTATCTAAATCTAAATACCTCTTATAAATATTTTCAAGATCTCTTACATTATATTTTGCTTGCAGTTTTAATGTATACGACTTTGAAATTAATTGAAATTTTAAATTCATTTGTTCAATTCTTTACTTCCGTTCTAAATTGTAATCACCAGAGCTGAAAACTGTTTAATAAGTGTAGGCCTAATGATGTGTGTTTAAATTGATTTAAACAGTTCAAATTTTATTTTATTACATGTATATTGAAGATTATATACAATTTTCTTAAATTGTGAACGCAATAAAGATGTATTATTATTATATTCTACGGGCATATATAATATATATTGTGCTATGGTTTTTGTGCTAGTTTTGTTTTAATAAAAGATATAAATTAGTGCCCTCAAAAAATCTTAAAATATAATTATATAACGGCATTAACTTTGGGATTTAAGTTATAAAGTACATTTTTTTATCAAGATAGCCTATTTTACCGTTTCTTAAGGAGAAAAAAAAAAAAATATGTTTGTTTTCTGTTTTCACTATAGTGAAAGTAACTTGTGTAATGAATATAATAAGTCTGCTGGAGGAGTATACCGCGAAGTCGCAAGACCATCTTAAAATTTTAATTATTGATTTAAGATAATTGCCAAATTTTTTATTTAAATGTTAGGCCTTAAATTATTTTTTAAGAAACATTTAATCTTCGGGCCATTTCAATTTGTATATTATATAGGTATTTAACATTTCATATCTTTATTTTTGCGTCTATTAGAAATTTTCAAGATGTGTTTCCCAAAGTTGACAATGATCTGTTTGAAGAAGGGTCGATAAATTTGGTAGAGTTGCAAAATGTTCTTTTCTCAAGTTTAAAAAATAATGTTTTACGTTCGTAACATAACCATATTCACTGATTGAATATATGATTAATTGGTTCTACAAACCCACTGTAAATTGTTTACATTATTCCGAAAATCTCTTCAAGCTACACCCCACTGGCCATTACAGAAAAAATCCCATCTTTCCCTAAAAATATTAATTGATAGAGCCTGTTAATAATGTAAACAACGTTTTTTGTGTAAACATTGTTTATTATGGACTGCACAACCATATGTTTTATTAATTTAACCACTATTTTCACTTTGTTCATATTTATAGTGTGAAATCATAGAGAAACCTTGATAACAACAACGATGAGCACAAAGTAAGAAAATATCCAGATAAAAAAATAGTAAAAATATACTTTTAGCCCTACTGTCTTCATCAAATATTAGTAGCCTATTATATATAAAAGGCTAAGTTAGCATACTATCTAAACATTTACTATACATTTGAACACTGTTATAAAATCCGTATTATTTAAAAAAAATAAAAGTATGCTCTTCATATAGTATGTGTGTGTACATGTATTTTCTTGGTCGGAAAAACAAGGCAAAATCAAACTATGATAGAAAATAACTAAAACAGGAGAAGAATATATGAATCGCTATAAATCTACACTTATCTCTTGATTGTGGTATAAAAGACAAACTTAACATTAACGTCAGAAATGTAATTCACTCGAACCTGCAGTGCAGGTGCAAAACCTACGAAAATTGCGTAGCCGCGGGTAACTGCTAGTGCTTTTCATAAAACCTGCACATTAAACTAAAGATTTTTCCATAAAGAAAATAAATAAATTTACATAACCAACCAAATCATTAAACAAAACAGTACCTTGGCGGGTAGATTATTTTAATCGGGCTTTCTATACAATATCTGGTTGATAGGACTGAATAAGTGTAATGAAAGATCACTCACAAGGGTAAAACGAGCCTATATGTACAAATGTAACTGTTAACCACAGTTACATAATTTTAATAAATCTATATAGATTTCTTTAAATCAATAAAATAAAAGTTGGATCCTACAACAAAAGTTCGATCAATAATTATATGATTAGTTTGTAGGCTCGATGTTGTTCAACGTCCCGTTAATTGTTTGATCCAAGAAAAAGATCTTTAGTAAAGGGGGAAATAGTGACAATTTTTTATTTTAGTATTTTTTGCCAGCGCAAGTGAGTATTTTATTGCATGACAAAAATAAAAATTGGGTCTCTTTTTTATGAAGAGGGACTCCCGCAATTTCAAACATTATTATTTTCTTACAGAAACAAGAGACAGTTATTTTTTACGGGTTAATCTTGCAACAGTCTATTGGACAGTTAATATCTCTAACCGAATAAGCAGAAAACATGAATTTGTAGAACGGCTTATCTAGGTAATCGTTATCCCTATTCCTTATCAGCTTGACGCGAGCTGCTTATCTGGGGCCGTTACGCTGCTTTGGCCGGTCTGCTTTGCCTGTGCAGTTAAAGTACATGTAAGTTGAAACATGTCCGGTCGTTTTTACTTGGTTTAGGCTCCGTGAAATAAATTTGCAAAAGAAAGTGCCGTGCGTTTTCTGCTCAAGGAAATAAAGCGTATTCTCCATTAGTACTAAACGTTATCTCTACGCGAGTTCATGTGTGGGCTTTCGCGTTCCGCCGGGACACGATGGACGATAAAACTTGTTTGAAGACCAATTGTGGCGAGGACGACCTATATTATATTAGCAAAAGTTTTGTATTGGGACTCCTATCAACGGATCTTTTTTTTTAAATAAAATACATTGTGTAATAAGATAGGCCGTATATAATCTCGAACGGATATATGATATATATTATACCTGAAAATTTCAAGACTATGATATGGGTGGTTTTCTCCGGTGAAATTTTCTTTTTTTTTAATGGACTGTTCATGCGTGTTAATGAAACGGGTACACATTGGACTTTGAGCTTCTTGTTTTTTACCAGCGTAGTGCGTGAACACCTTTTATCATACAAGCCCGGTAGCGTCGGTTCGGGGCTGAGAGATTCAAAATGGCGCGTTACGACGCCTGTTACAATTAATTAATTACAACCAACAAAAATTACAGCTTGGTATCTACGAAGGGAACTGATTACACAAATAATCGGGGCCCGGCGGCCCAAAAAAAAACTCGTACGGGGAAAGACAGGAAAGTTAAAAATTAATACAGGGATGGCTATTGGAAGGTCGCACCATTTGTGCGCTGCAGGCCCCCCCTCTTGTGAAAATCAATTCCGGCCGCGCTGTCTATTTTGATGCCCGATTATTAAAGAAAATACATTGGATTTAATTTTTTAATTACTTTGAATCTGACTCGCGTCGCTATCATAAGTTTAAAAGAACTCTATTATTCGGATTCTTACGCACTCTGTGCCATTGCAGTAGTGGACGTAATTGGGTGTTAACGTGAGTACAAGTGATTAACGATGGAGTTACCAAGTTTCTAAACTCATCTGTGCAGACACTGTCCCATGACATTCTGAACTGGATCACGTTTCTCGCCTTCATCAAAACTTGGTTTCGGGGATTTACTTCGGCAACAGACGCTATCATGACAATATTCTCATGAGCACCGTTGTGGCAGCTTTCGGCGCGCGCTCCGCCAACGAATTCGTTACCGAGGAGTGATGAGTTGAAGGTTACGTAGTTCTGAAATACAAACCTCGAGTAATATACACTTTTTGACAGAACTTTAAATGATCGATCTATTATTTATTTTAAAAATCGTTTGTTTTAGTTATTTATTTTCCTGAGAGGGGAGAAACATTTTTTTATGAGTAATTGCGGTCTTTTCTATTGCCATATTATAGTAATCATTACATTTATTTATATTTAATAACTCTTGTACTATTCATTTATTCTTCATAATTAAAAAGTTATAATGGAATTTCACAGTCACTCAAACTAGACAAGGCATAAGCAGTGTATAGTTCTACACGGTTGACACACAAATTTTTGGGATGCAAGAGAACCTTTAAGGGTAAAGGATGGAAAGTATTACATGGCAATGTTTGGGATAAAAACCATGCGGAGCAGCACCGTTTTTAAAATTACTGATGCCGGACATATTAAATCTAATTGTGCACGGCAATAGGATAAACATTTCAGGAAGGAAGCCACCTCTGTATATACTCTACGATACCATTTTCAAACGCAGTCACCATCATCAAAAGTAGTAGGTGTTAGATTCACAAGTTATCATCCACCCTGTCCAGAATGGTAATTTTCCTGTTTCATCTCCTTACTCTCTCAATCTTGTGTTTTTAACCAAAAATGATCGACGGAGCCTCCTCCAAAACCGGATTTGATTGATCATTTAAAATCAAAGGATGAGCTATTGGCACGGAAAATGGCAGCATGAATACCAGCAAAGTTGCCTCGTTGTTGATCATAGTTCAGATCACTCAACAAAGAGCTTCGAGGACAGAGGCAGAGGGTTGTCTGCACGTTGCCATTAAGACAAAATCAAGAGGGAAGGGGAAAATCTCAACTTCGGTTCAGACTGTTGTTAGTTAGCAACAAACGATCAGCAGCTGTTCTAACTGATGCAATACCGAGGAGGAAACAAATGGATCTATATGAGCATGTATCTTGAACAATAAGATAGAAACAGATTTAAAAGCAATTTCAGCTAATTACAGTACCAAAAATATACCGAGGTACTAACTTAGTCTTTACTAAGAAATTGAAAAAGCAAAAAGGAAAAAATAAAATGATTAAATACGTGGTAAACAGACTTCACTTACTTGAACCCAGTCGATGACTAATCGCCCCCCCATAAAATACATTTCAACTTGAAGATAGTGACATACAGTTGTATTTTGAGAACATACTCTCCCCTCCACCTGGTGTATCTCCTCCTGAGCCCGGCTCATTAGTCAACCTAACCAGGTCTAACGGGAAACCGACTATCTGTCACAATTAAAAAGTGAACCTGGAAAATTCAAGACTTATGAATGGGTGGTTTCTCCGGTGAATAATGGATTGCGGTTATGAAAACGGGTACACATTGTGGACTTTGCTTCTGTACCAGACGTAGTGTGAACACCTTTTATCACCTGGAACTCTATCGCGGGAATGAATGCGGCTCACGCAGTGGAGGCTTGCCAACGAGGCTAAGTTACCTCGGGCAGCCCTGTCCCTGCTGTACGGAGATAATCGGGTGTCTGCAACAGAAAGTTCTGCGTGGGATTGTGGTGTATTTGTTCTACAACAAACATTAAGACTATATTTTCCTCGTTTGAGCAAAATGTTCTTTTCTCTGGTACGCTGTTTCAGAAAAGCTTTTCTGTTATGCAAATATATAAATGGAAAATTCTCAAACCTTAAAATCAAATCTAAAATCTGTTTTAAATAACCACAAAACTTCTGTAATTATTGTAAATAGTAGTTTAAGTAATCGTGGAATATCTCAATGATAAGAATGTTCACTTCAATATCACATGTTAACAAATAATAGTTACGTAGGTATAAGGAAGTAATTAATGGATTAAGAGTAAACTGATAGTCTTCGGTTGATAGCCACTGTAATGGGCCTACAACCTACTTGCATATAACACTGTTACCCGAGTTAATGGTAAAGGAGTACTGTTATCCTGGTAGGGAGTTTTTATTTTATGTGTTAAGCCAACTACTCAAATGTTTTTACTAAATTTTAAAATGACAGGAGACCACGTTGTAATTGTAGGTGGCACAAATGACACTAGTCATATTCATTGTGTATCTGTAACAAATCTGTTGTCTGTTTATAAAAAAACTATGTAAAGCAAACAGTGATTTGTGACAGAGGTCCCAACTTTTGTACACCATTCCTTATCCATAGATTAAACGAAATTATGCTTACCAATAATGTTTTTACTAAATTTCTGTATGTTTTCTGACACATAAGTATTTTTCTGTTTATCATCACTCTTTGAACAGAATGCCATTTTGTAAGGAATGGTATGAGAAATATGAATTAGTCAGGGAAAGAGTGTGATCTTGTTCAAAGATTGCGGGGTGGTTGCAAATACAGTGGTAAATGTATCTAATTTTTACAGATTACACCAAGCACCTCAGCCCACAGGGTATTACAATTAATGTCTCTAAACTTAGTGTCTCACATTTAAACTAAAGGTTAACGACCAAAGAAGCGATATCTGCTTGTAAATATGGACGTTGATACAAAATTTAGGGCAACTGTTTTAGTAGTAAAGGTGATGATAACTCCATATGTCAGACTGCTACTTCCAACAATTTGACTGATGAATATACAAATTCTTCCATCTTCAATGCTCAAAGTGTTAATAACAAAAGTTGCCATCATTAATGTATTTTTAAACCAAAATCAACCTGATTTTCATTTGCATATCTGAAACTTGGCAAAAAAATGAACTCAATAGTCATTGTGTTTATTTTAATGGCTATTCTCAATCATCTGACAACATAATCGGAAGTCCCTTATAACATGGTGGCTGTTGCGGATATTTTCTAAGAATTTTTACGGGACACTTAAAACACTTACATAAAAACATAAATGAGCTCTCATCTGAAATGGACATTGAGTGTACAGGAATCTCCATTTCGTAATATTAAAATGATTTTGATAGTAATTTACAGGCCACCTAATGGAAAATTTTTGATGTCTTCTTAACCTTTCTAAATGATAATTTTTTTCTTTCGCTCAATAAGACATCGTACCACACCAACAATATGTGGGGCTTCAATATAAATTTTTCTAGGATAAGACTTGTAACAAAGGACAAAAACTTAGTTGAACTTTACTAAGATTTAAACTATTATAAAACACCTGTTATATGGAACCCCACTAGAATAACTTTCTCAGATTAGTGCTACACTAATTGACAATATAATTACCGTCTTGCCAGTACAAAAATATTATTAAGTCACATGTTATAAGGACAGTTTTTTCTGAACCTTGATGCTCAGTTATACATTTTGTTAACTCCAGTAAAAAATTAGTGACCCGAAACCGCAACAATAAGTAAGCGATATTTTTCTGACAACAAAATGTAATATTTTGAAAAACACTTTTAAACTCAGAAACTTGCGAATGATGTATTTAACTGATAGTTTAACGAACGAATAAATTTGAAAATGTTTACTTAATACAATTTAATTATTTCTATAACTTAGCCTTTCCAGTGGTTAGTATAAAAAGGTTAATCTTAGGAAAAAAAACTAGCTTGACAATGGATAACTAGAGAAGTAAGAGACGGCTAATCTTAATCTTAACTATCTTAAGTCACTTCCTAGGACTTTAGTACACTGACGAATGTTGTTGAGGATGCTAGGAGTAGAGAATAATGTCTTTGTAAAGAAATACAAAAGCTAAGTTTTTACGCATGATAACAAATTATGACATCAGATCAACAAGTCTAAAGCTATGTGGAATGTTGTTAATGGACACAGTACCTATGACACCGATGTAAAGCAAAAAATAAATTTAAATATGAACTTTTTGTAAATGGATCGAAAATTATTGATGGCAGCTTGTTAGCGTAGCACTTTTAATAGTTATTTTTTCAGTAGTAGCACGCGGACATGGTGACCAGCTTTCAACAACACATCCGAGCCTTGCGGTGACTTGTACCCACCCCAGCACGCGTTGGCAGCATGTTCATCAGTGGGAGGTGTCAGTCATCTGAGGTGTGGGATGTTGTGAGGCGGCTGAGGGAGCACGGGCGTTTCAACTGGGATGGTTGGTATCCGTGTTGGTATTATAAAAAGGTGTTTTCCGTTCATTTCTATTTGTTTTTCACTCATTTGGCTAGAAACTCCAGCTTAACACCATGGCTCCATTTTTTTCCCAATCATGTATATTAAAAATAAGCAAACTCATACCGATTTTTAAAATCAGGCTCTACAATATTCAGATAGGAAAAATTTACAGACCAATCAGTATCCCTATCGGCATTTTCAAAAAATCATTGAAACTATTATGAGTAATAAACTTATTCCAATTCTTTCAGGCTAACAAAAATATGTTATAGTCCGCACCAACACCACGGTTTCCTCCACAAAGTGGTACAATCTACGTCTTCTGCAATTTTTAATTTCATTATTTCCCATTACAACTTCCTCTTGGACCACAAGCTGTACTCGATAAGGCCATCTTCAGCGATCTCAGCAGGGCGTTTGACTGTGTCAGGCATGACGTTCTGCTGAGTAAACTAGAGGCATAAGGCATTCGAGGTGTTGCGCTTCAATTAATTGCCTCCTATATTAAAAGACAGAAAACAGTCCGTAGAAATATCCACACATACAGAATGATCACGTCATTCAAAATGGAGGATTCATTAATTGCGGCGTACCACAGGGCTCAATTTTGGGACCAATACTGTTTGTCATCCTACATAAATGATCTTCCCCAAAAAAACATCAAAACCATAAGTAAGATTATCATGTACCCGCCGACGACTGCACTTTACCAACATCAAGCGTCCAACTGCGTCAGCTCAGCAGTTTAGATAGCTGGCCAACAATAGCCTCGCTCAAGCTTCTGAATGGTTTTTCAAAATGGGCCTTGTTTCTTCAATCCAATCAATACAGGCATTTATACGTTTTCACAATAACTTAAAGCACCCAATAGTCACATATTCCCCAGGCAGTGGACTCACCTACAACCAACAACTTTCAATGCAACATTTTTCTGTCAACAAAAAATCTTGGTTGGCATTGGTACGCCCCATCTCAACTGGGAATCTCATGTAGATGCCATCTGCAAAAAGGCTCCGCCCAGTCTGGCTATGCTCCTCGGCCGGCCTTGCTCAGGTATTCAGCATCCGAGTCCTTCTCGCTGTATATTTCACTCTATGTTGAATCTATTTTAAAAAGGGTATGGAATTTATTTTTTGTTATGGGTGATGTCAAGTAACAAAAAATTTCAAAGAGTTTTTCAAAATTCAATAAATGTGAATAAGAGCAATGTTGAAAATGACCAGAATGGAGTCTTGTCAGTTTGGTGTTTAAAGAATTAAACATAATGAACGTTGGGCTGGTCTGGTGGGGTATGAGTGCTGCAATGTTTGTTAGAAATAATACCACCTGTTTACAGCTGGCACGGCTTGCCACTCTAATTCAACTAGGGGCGCGCAGCGACTTACAGTGCGCAACATTCGACTGCATTTTTTCAAAAAGGGCCACAGTACATATGTACTGTTAGAAATATAACAGGCTGCCATCAAACATAGAAAAAGAAACAGGTGCTTATAACTTTTAAAAGACTTTTTATGAGAGTACTTTGTAACAAAAGGCTTTTATAAGAAGGACTTTATACAAGACAATGTAAACTGTATTTTCCTTGTTTATATTATTTAATCTTACTTTGTTGATTCAATTGTATTGCAATTTGAACGAATAAAAACATTATTAATTATTATTATTATTATTACTAGTACCAAATATTGTTAGTTTTTACTGTCCCGTATATTTTGAAATTTGCGGTCCCTCTTCTAAAAAAGATCCTAGATAATTGTTTTCAAGTGTAATTTCAAACGTCCTCTGGGTCAAAATAAAATATTATGTCAACCATTTCTGAAAACATATTGACTGTCGGTAAACTGTGAAAAACTGATCACAACATGTTTTTATTACCCAGCGTGAAATGTATAAAGACAAACAAAAGTTTTATAAAAATTAATTGTAAAAAAACAAACACATTTTATTTACTCTGAAATTTTTCACTGTTGATAAAACCTATAACGTCGTTGGTCAATTTTGTTGTTAATACCGAATTACTTTTCATCAAAATCACAGTAACTTGATAAATGTGGGCAGTAACATTATTATTTGTTTGACATCAGTCTAAAAAAAATACATGAATAGTGAGCAAAACCAAAAATACAGTAAGCACGACCGTAGGTGAAAAATATCACCTTTGTTTTAGTTTTGAATTGGTACGTTCTTAGAACTTCCCAGATGTGTATTGGTGTAATTTACCAGCTGCAATACATTTTTAAACAACATCTAATTGTATTTTACCAGTCAATACAAATGCATCCAAACATTGTAAAAAACATTTTTTACATCATACCCTGCTGACGATTTTTTTTATAAAAAAATCTTACCTTTACGCTGTAAAATTAGAAACTTCTGCGATGGATAAAAGCAGCTTCCAATGCACCTTTCACCCATGTGTTTGGCTACTGCTAGTGCCTCAACGTCCCGACCACAATATTGTCTGTGTTGGCAATCGCGGAGTGCCACACGCCCGACACAATATTGAGTCTGTGTTGGCACTGCGGAGTGCCTCACGCCCCGACACAATATTGTCTGTGTTTGGCACGCGGAGTGCCATCACGCCCGACACAATATTGTCTTGGTTGCGACCGGCACTAACACTAAGTATTTTTTTACCCAAATCATATATAACCAAGTAGAATTAACTATTGTCCTATTTACACACATTTACATCCCCTCCACCCACTCTATCGTTATTGTTTCATCGTAGAGTTGTGATAATCACTGAAGCATTTGCCCGGAACATAAGGCCGCTTTTTGTCCGGCAAACGCCACATACAAACAACTTCTTTGGTAATTTTGCCGGTTACGGTGCAACGACGACACCGTTTCCAGAATGGTACGATTGTCCCCTTGTTTTTCTCCGTTATTATTAACAACAAGCTCGTTCATAGACTGCCTCAGTCCGTTTCTCTGTGCGGCGATTCAATCGGAATCGGCGCGAGTGATTAGGTCCCAGAAGACCAACGGATCACCTCGAGCCTGAAGTCGTAGTAGGTCAATCTCGGCCTGCACATATTGTAACAGCTTGAACGAATTCAACAGCATCATCTGAATATGTGTATGGTTATCTTTTCGTACCACCTCAGTGTCTTTACATCGCAGGGGTAGTAGGACAACATCTATGTCTGTATCTGTCCACCCCCGACAAATGCGAGTTATAACTTTACTATCGCGTGAGGTTTACTCTCTTCTTATCCCCCCTTTACCGACGAACTCATCCACCTGTTCAATGTCAAACGCCGTTGATATGTACATAACCTCTCTTCTGATTTTTCCATTAGCTCACATTAACACCGTTACTGTACGGCGATTGCTCTCCACCTTTATGAAGCACTGTGGATTTTACTACAACAGGAATTGTGTTTCCTGTTGGGCCCCAGTTTTGAGCCGGTGATCAATACGTATCGTTCGCGAGGAGCCTTTGATGCGAGTTGACTAACTGTTGTAGAAATTATCCATTGTACACACGCATGGCCTTTGTTTCAAAATAGTCTTTTTAGTAGATAGAGGACACTTTATTCGGTATGGCCATTGCCTCCGATACTTTTATCATCTCTCCCTGTGTAGAACTGCAAATTTGAGGATGAGCCCTTGGTGCTCAGTCAGGTGGTATAATCTGATCCCGTACTTGTGTCCTTGCCTTTTATGTACTGGCGAAAGTACACAGTCTCCCTCGCCAAAGTACCAGCGCCTCTGCCGTGTGAGAGTTTTCTTTTGTGAGGGTAGTAGATTTCTCTCATTTTGTTATTGAAGAACTTCTACAAGAGGTACTCTACAACTAGTTCTAAACTTTCTCCAAAGGGTACTTCTTTTTAGACACAGCATGTGTTTTGTGTCGAACCATAAAAAATGTAAACACCTAAGGATGGACAGAAACCGGTCCCTAGACATGTATTAACGAAACACCGGCATATTGAA
>NW_025783298.1:0-31207 GCF_021130785.1 Homalodisca vitripennis | reverse complement strand
TTACTACTGAAACTTCGAGATAAAAACCTATGCCATTTACTCTTAAAAAAAAACGATTTGAAAATTTGTTTGAATTGCTCCTAATTTTAAATTGTTTCCCAAATATCTCTTTACGCAAATAACTTGTATAAATTTTTTTTTAACAACAAACACACGTCGAACAACACATCTTAGCAAACAAGAATGTTTATAAAAGCTATGCATTAAAATAGCATATTTTGGATTATAAAAGTAACTACTTCGAAAATAGCTATAAGGTCTACGTTAGAAAACAAGGCTTTAGTTGTAAAGTTTTTGTATTTTTATTAGTACATTCAAGATAATGTAAATGCAGTCATCTTTATCCGACAGATATTGAATGTTGCCGATTTAGATTGTTTTATTCTGAAAAGCCTGTTCAGGATGAGCACGTGCAAGCTTGCGATAAGACAGTCAGGAACCCGCCATAGGTTTCTCTCCACTCCGATATTGTTCTCCACTAAACGCCAAATATCCAAAGGAAAAGTGAAAGCACACTTATTGTAAGTGAAGTTGTACACAGGTTTACCTTATATTTAAGGGGCTTGTAAAGAAGCATTTTTGTATTGTTATGATATAGTTGACTTTAAAGTATCTTATTCTTAGTGTTTATTGGGTAACTTCCACGGAGCTGTTCTGCCACGAGTTATCCGTAATTATTTAAACTGGAGGATTTAATATAATGTAATTGAATTTAGTTTAGTCCAACTTCGAGATTATTAATTAAGTTTTAGATTAAGAAGTGCATTATTGGACTTTTTAAATGAGGTTTCTAACTTCTTAGTGACTTTTCTACGACGCAAGTTAAAATGTTAAGTACATTTTTAGCAATAATGAAACATTAAAGTCAATATTATTTTATAAATATGTACTGAATCTTGAAAACAAAACTTCTATCTTAGTTGAATGTTTAGAATATTGATATTAATTTTGATACTACCTAAAGCATAATTTATTTAAATATTATTCGGTTGTAGATATACACAATTATTTGACTTTGTCAATGATTTTCGTAATTTGGGTTTTATTTTGAAATGTACGACTGTACAGTAATTGAATTACAATGTCGCCAAAGTCTGTTAAAGTTGCTAAAGTAAAATATGATTTTAACCGAACAGACCTCTATGTATCTATTTGGCATACGCAGTCTCAAAAAAAAAGGTAAAACCCAGAATTTTCATTTCACACCGGTTACTGCGCGATTTAACGGTGAGACCTAGAACTACAAATGAATAAAACAGGTCGTATCACTCATATTCTGGCAATGGGATAAGACACCACACAGTTATGCTACGAAAACCTTCTCTTCAGCTTTCCCCAACTTTCTTTTGAATTACATTTGTACCCTTCACATGTTGTAATCATATGTAGAAAAATTCAACAAAAAATTGAATCTGGAATATGTGTCTTGAATAAACAGCCGGGTAATCTATATTCCGATTGAAAATGCAATATTCACATCTCGGGAATATTTCTCTTCTCTTTGACTACACGAATGTCAGGATAAAATGCTGTTATATCACTAGACGTCCAAGTTTAGCAACTATAAACCAGCTATAATTTACAGACATTGTTTATTATATTTTCATTATAAATTATATGTCCATGAAAGAAATATATATATATATATATATATATATATATATATATATACACACACACACATATATATATATGTATATATATACATATATATATATATATATATATATATATATATATATATAAGTAGATAGTAGTAATATGGGGTTCCTGGCGCACTTTCGGAGCCGACCTGAAAAGCAATGTAAAATTACTGGTTCAATGTACCATAAAGGAAGCTGAGAAATAACACAGCAAATCTCAATGAAAAAATTAACCGAATCTACAGTCGTTCGTCTCCAAAAGCGATCGGTACATTACTATCTACTCTGTGGAATGAAAAATTAACCAAATCTGAGCTTCTACTTTCTTAAGCTGTGCTTTGTAAAATGTTGTCAAATCTGCTACGAATAAAGGATTTTATCTTAATAAAATTTAATCAATTTAAAACATTTTTACTAAAAACATACTGTACTTTTAATAAAAAAAACTTTTCTACTAAAATAAACATACATGAAAACTTAATCACCAAGCTCTCGTTCAGTTTCTCTAGTTTTTCTAGCATTTCAAAAAAACTTACAAAGAAAGACAATTTTAACGAGTTCAACGAATTACCAAAACATTTTAAAGAACAGTTGAATACTTTCCTTAAAATGAGTACAGAATTCAAAGAACTTGTAAAGTCTTTTGCCAAAAAAAAACGTCTAATGGAGTGTTTTACTGACTATACGGCAAAACACTAAAAAAGTAAAAATAAGGTAAAGATTACATATTTAATATAATTACGAAAGATATTGAAAAAGAAAGTAGAAAAATAAACAAAACAGAGAGAGTTTTCATAATCGTTTTTTTATGACATTTTTTCTTTTCCCAGTATTATATACGTTCTTTCAAGATAATCAAGACTTAAATTGATGAATTTCTTAGGAATTTTTGTGAGTATCAAGATTTATCAACACAATTCATTAAAGAGCATTATAGAATTTTTTCTTATAGAATATAGCCACATTTTGTGTGTGAAACAAAAGGTATTACTGTAGATAATATTCCATGTGATTCCTATGAAGAAAGACAACCAAACTATGGTTATCAAAACAGTACTATGACGTGGGGAGGGACTGCATGCAAGTTTTAGAGTTAAGACTTTATCTACAAAGTTAATTGTTATAATTTTCTTTATCTTTTATAGTCTTCTTTCCAGTAACAATCAAGTGTAATTTTTCATTTTTTGTTTAATTCTTTTAATCTTTTTTTTTTATCTCATCCAAAACAGTCAAAAATCTGTTCGGCAAGTGTACTTTACAATCTTCCAACTCGGCAATTATTGTAAACCCGAAATTTATCTTTCATTTTCTCCAAATTCAAGATTCTATGTTTCTTCCTTTCTTTCCAATTCATTTAACTTCATATACTATACCTTATACTCTTAAACTTACACATTCTCCAATATCATTTAACTCTTTCAAGAACTCCATTTAAATAGAAAAAATTCAAAGTCAAAAAGTGCAAAATCCATTTTCTCGGTCGACCTTTTCTCCTCCCTCTGTCTCTTTCTCTCTCCCTCTCTTTTTATGCCTATGACACGATCACTTCTGCCGTTTATAGGCTAGGATCTATATTCAGGCTAGAGAGAGAGAGAAGAGCGAGATACGGATAGAGAAAATGGTTCCGGAATACGATCTGAATACTTCTGAACTTGGTGTTTCTCCGCTATGGCCACTCGCATTGAAACAGTTTCAGAAGTAAAACTTCCTAACCGACCAAACCGAATTCGCGGACATATATACTCAGCAACACAATACAACAGCCCATCAGAGAAGTAAAAATTTAAGAAATTAATTTAAAATATAATTTGAAAATTACAAGTAAACAAAATGTTACGCATATTTAAAATAGGTAAAATTATCTAACATTTTGAAAAAGAAAAATGTTATAATAGTAAACGGGAACACAATTTTTATTCTTAAAAGCAAATCTTGCATTACCGACATTTTTAGTTCCGAAAGATTGCGCTGTGTGTATCAATGACAGTCGAGGTGTCATTGACCATCACGATACAGACTACAGTGTAGAAGACTACAGACCGGACCATCACGATAATCGCTTCGCCTGCGTCATATCCGTAGTGATATCACGCCGTGAGAGGCGCAATCGTTGGTTTACAAGCACCCATTTAGTTAAATAAATTTTTCTATCTAAATGGAGCGCGATAAAATATCATGTCCGTTCTGCAAAATAGAAATTTTAAGAAAAAAACTATGATCGCCATTATAATTCTAAAAGTCATGAAAAAAACAAGCAAATTTACAATAATGAACTAAATTATTTAAGACAGTGGGCTAGAGAAAATAAAATTGCCGATCACGAAAACATGTTTAATATTGAGAAAATTACGTGAAATTAAAGAGAAATTTCAAAGTTGAAAAAGAAAAATCTCGACCTATTTAATGATGAAAAACTTCATTCAATAGCTGAAAAGTTGGCTATCGGTACTAACGATAAAACCAAGTCTGAAATGATCGAAGAAATTGATAAAACTCTTAAAGTAAAATCCGAAAAATATCATTGATGTAGAAGTTTTATCCTCAATACACGGTCTTTTCAAGCAATACATTTTAACAAACTTGAACGACAATTCCATGTCAATTTACAAATATCTTTCAATTATGCGGTCAGAAATTAAAAGTTTAATCGGAGAAATTTCAAGAAAATGTTAAAAATATGAAGGGCTATCTCTCTTTGGAAATGTGAATACGAACGAACTTTAGTGAATGGTGAACCGCAAACATGTCTAATGTATTTTACTATCAAAGCAGACGAAATCTTTGACGTAAACGACTTTATTACTAAGCAATTTAATAAATTAACACATCGAGAACAAACGAATAATCCAAATAAAGGTTCCGGATGGACATTTTAAAAGTTGTAAACAACTAGTTTTGAGCCTTAACAAACACGAAATGATGAATGCAGGATCATACATCGATTTACCAAAGAATATCAAAGATAAAAAAGCTTGTATAAATATAAAAAATAGAGATGATTTTTGCTTTATTTACTCAATAAGATGTGCTATTGAAAAACCAGAAAGAAGACTGTGAACGTGTAAAGCAATACGAAAAATTTGTGAATGACGAAATATTTTCGGGTTTTGAGTATCCAATGTCTCTGAAAGATATACAAATATTTGAAAAACGAAGCTACAATTCCAAGTACAAATATCCAAAAATGTCTATAAATATCTACAGTTATGATGAGAAACTCAATATTGTTTCCGTTACAAATTTCTGAAAAATATGATGCCGAGTTAGAAATCGATTTATTGTATGTTAAACAAGAAGAAAAATCTCATTATGTTTTGATAACCGATTTAAATAAACTCGTGAGTTCTTCGCAGTTATCCAAAAGCATAAGGAAAGAAAATTTCTTTGTAGAAGATGTTTAAGCCATTTCTACAAATCTGGAGATTTAACAGATCACTTAGAAATTTGTAAAAATCATGAAGTTTTGTAAGCCAATTATGCCGTTTCCAGGTCAAAAAACAACATTTAACTAATTATCAAAAGAAATTTTCTCATCCTTACAGTTTATTTATATGGATTTTTGAAAGCATATTAGAGAAGATTCCGACATGCAAAAACAATCCACAAAGATCGACTACAACCAAGGTTCAGAAGCATATTCCTTATGGTTTTTACTCTATATTTAGTTTCGAATGTGACCAATCGTATGTACAAAGCCGATATGTTATCGAGCAAAAAATGAAGAAGATTTGCCAAATGTTCCTGCAAAATTGTTTGAAGAACTCAATAAAATATCAAAATACATAGCTACAAAAATATAAATTCTAAGAACAAAAAACCTATGAAATTGACTGAAGAAGAAGAAATTTCATATCAAAATGCAAACGTTTGTCATATTTGCGAATGGTCTGCTTATGATGTTGGGTCAATCCAGTATGGTTTTACTCCTGATATTTGGAAAGATAAGAGTTATAATAAAGTGAGAGATCATTGTCATTTAACCGGCAAGTTTCGAGGCGCAGCTCATTCATGTTGTAATCTAAATTTGAAATTTCCCCAGAACATCCCAGTTTTCTGTCATAATATGTCAAATTACGATACTCATTTGTACATAAAAGAGATGGCTAAACAATATGGAAATGTTGATTTGATCGCAAAACACAGATGAAAAATATATAAATTATTCTGTAAATTCTGGATATGGCTATGAATTCGAAGGTGATAAGCCAAGAAAAAATTCATCAAGTTTTCGTTTGTAGACACGTTCAGATTCATGGCCTTCGTCTATAGAAAAGTTAGCTAAAAATCTAAAGAGAGAAGACTTCAAACATACAAATCATTTTATACAAGATGGAAGAATATTGAATGAGATAATAGAAAGACAGCCCAAATGACGACGACGAGATTTTTAAAATTCTATCTGGAAAAGGGAATATTTCCCTATGAATTTATCGAACAGTATTGAAAAACTTGATTACACAGAAGAATTGAGAATTCAAGATTTCTATTCACTTTTGACAGATGAGAGCATATCTGAGAAAGATTTTCAACACTACTTAAATGTTTGGAACAAATTAAAAGAGAAAAATCTAGGAAATTACTCTGATCTCTATAACATTCAAGATGTTCTATTGCTCGCTGATATCTTTGAAAATTTTAGGAATATTTGTTTTGAATTGCTATAAGCTTGATCCAGCACACTATCTAACAGCTCCCAAGTCTTGCATGGGATGCTATGTTAAAATTAACGAAGATAGAATTTACAATTAATTAGTGTGATTATAATATTGTATTTGATGATTGAAAAAGGCATTCGCGGGGGCATTTTCTCAGTGTATTAAACGATATGTGAAAGCAAATAACAAATATTTGAAAGATTTTGATAAGACAAAGCCCGAAAACTATTTGTTATACGTTGATGCTAATAAACCTTTATGGGTATGGCCTTAATGCAAAAAAACTGCCGTTTAGTGATATCAAGTGGATGGATCCAAAAACTTACACAACTGCAGAATGGAAAGAAACAATTTTGGAACTCACTGGCGACGAAGATTATGGCTATATTCTCGAAGTTGATCTTGGATATCCAACGAATTTACACGAACATCACAAGGATTTACCTCTTGCTCCAGAACATTTTAAAAACAAACTTTGCACAACTCTACTGGATAAAACTGAATACGTTGTTCATTCGAGAAATTTGAAGTTCTATTTGGAACAAGGTATGATTTTGAAACATGTGAATAGAGTTATTGCATTCGATCAGAAGCCTTTTATGAAAGAGTACATTGATTTTAATACTAATATGAGGAAACCAAAAGCTACAAGTGACTTTGAGAAGGATTTTTTTATAAGCTGATGAACAACTCAGTTTTTGGAAAAAAGTATGGAAAATGTGCGAAAATAGATGCGATATTAGACTAGGAAATGAAGAATTTTCAATGAAACAGGCCAAGAAAAACGAACTTCAAAAGCTTCACTATCTTTGACGACAACTGTATAGCGAGTCACATGTAATAAACAAAAGGTTAAATTTAAACAAACCGATCTACATAGGATTTTCAGTTCTTGACCTATCAAAATTGCTAATGTACGAGTTTTATTACGATAAAATTAAAGAGGTTTGATCCAGATTTGAATCTGTGTTACATGGATACAGACAGTTATTTTCTAGAATTGAAACGTGATCCTTTTAAAATTATTAAAGAAAATATAGATGACTTTGATACAAGTGATTATCCAAAAGATCATGAATGTTTCACTACTAAAAATAAGAAGGTAATAGGGAAATTCAAAGATGAGTTAAATAGCGAAGTTTTAGAAGAATTTTGTGGTTTAAGGTCTAAGATGTACTCGTACAAATATCTAGATAAAAACCCAGTTAGGTGTAAAGGAATTAAGAGAAGCGTTGTAAATAAAACAATAAATATCGAAAACTTGAAGAGATGTTTGTTCGAAGATAAAGAAGAATTTAGGGAGATGGGACAGTCATCAAAAGTTATATAAACATGAGTTGTACACTGTTACCATAAACAAGCTGGCACTGAACGCTAAAGATGATAAGAGAATTGTCCTAGAAAATAAGATCGATACAGTACCGTATGGCTATAAAATGAAGCAAAATCTGATTATATTAGACGAATTAAATAAACTTGGAAAACTTTGATATGTAAAATGGAAGATGATTTAATTCACTGTCACAAGTGTAAAAAAGAAAACGAAAAATATAGATTCAAAAATCGTTCAAACTCAAAATGGATTGTATAGAATTGCTGCAAAATGTTCAAAATGTAAGACAAACAAGAGTAAGTTTATAAAGAATCCAAATCCAAAACCTGTTAAGCAAGAATTGAAGACTAAAGATGAGATAGAGATTGAAGCTCGAGAAATTCATGCACCAGTACGAAAAAAGTTTAAAAAGAGAAAAATTATAAACATTAGGAAATTGACGATTTATGGGCAGCAGATTTTAGTTATAATGTCTAACTATTCAGATCAAAATGATGGATTTAAGTATATGTTAAATGTTATTGATACTTTCTCAAAATATGCTTGGTCAAGAGCTATCAAAAGAAAAAACGGCAAGGATATTTCAAAAGCTTTCGAAGATATAGTAAAAGATGCCATAAGGATCAATCACAAACCTCCTAACCTACTTCATACAGATAAGGGTTTAGAGTTTAAAAATAAAGAATTTAACGATGTTTTGAGGAAATACAACATTAAGATTTATCATACTGAAAACGAAGAGAAATCAAAGTATTGTAGAGAGATATAACAGAACTCAAAATGAAAGAATGAAGGTTTCTTTTTGAGATTAATAAAAACTTTAAATGGATCGATATTCTTCAAGAAATCGTAAAGAAATATAACGATACTGTTCATAGCACAATCAAAATGAAGCCTAAAGACGTAGATTAAAGATGCAGAAAAAGAGTTATTAGAGTCGGTTTTCAAGTATGTTCCACCTGAAATTCACACGAAAACTAAATTTAAAGTCAATGATCATGTAAGAATTGTTAGTAAAAAAACAAACATTTTCGAACAAATATAAGAAACAATTGGTCAAGAGAAATCTTTGTGATTTATCAAATTAATAACACAGATCCTGTAACTTATAGTATAAAAGATTTAAATAATGAAGAAATAACCGGAAAGTTTTATGAATATGAATTGAAGAAGTCAAAACTGTAATATAAATTTTCTATATATAAATGGCGCATCAAAAGAAATGTACAAAGTGCAAAGAATTTAAAGATTTAAATGAATTTTATAGAGATAAAAATAGGAAAGATGGAATGCATTATAATTGCAAAGATTGTGAAAGGGAATATCATAAAGAATTATATGATAAAATAGAAAAATTAACTTTGGAAGATAAAGAATGTCTTAAATGTAAAGAAACTAAAAAAAATTTCAGAGTTTAATAGTGATCACTATAGTAGAGATAAGAAAGACTCATATTGTAAAGATTGTGTAAAGAAGAATCACCATAGATTATATTATGAAGATACTCAATGTGAATGTGGGAAGAACTATAAAATGGTTAAATAATTATCAAAAACATTTACAAACAAAATATCATAATTCAAGAGTTTAACATTTTCATCGTGTAATAATTTTTTCTATATAAATGGAGTCTCAAAAGAAATGTACAAAGTGTCAAGAAGAGAATAGAAAAGACTGTTATTGTAAGGAATTATACGATAAAATGAACAAAATTAACTTTAGAAGAGAAAAAGAAGTGTTACTTTTGTAAAGAAATTAAAAATATTTCTGAATTTAATAACTGGCAGTATAGTAAAGATAGAAAAGATGCTTTTTGCAAAGATTGTGCTAAAAAAAAATTTCAGCGAAAGTTATAAAAACGAAATGCCTTGTGAATATGAAAAAAGAATTCTACAATGGTTACCTAGTTATGCTAAACATTTACAAACAAAATATAATTAAATCGAGAGTTTTTAGTAAAATTTAGAAACATTTTTCATCGTGTAATTTAGATATTCTATAAATCAGTCGAGGATTCTGCCATATTTGTAGTAAAATGATTTCCGTTGTATAAAATATTCAAAGATTCTTTCATTTGGTTGTAGAGATTGATAGAATTTGGTTCGTCATCAATGAACAAAATCTCTAATTCAGGATAATTTATTTTTAGATGTTTTAATCGGTTTGGTATTTCTCGTTTCTGAGCTCTGATAACGTAATAAGGATATTCCCACATGTGATTCTTCTTAATTAACACAAAAACATGGTGTTTTTTCTTATCAAAATCTTTACATACCATATCTCTCTTCATTAATTCCATTCGCAATTCTTGATTCTCTATTTTCAATGATTTCATTTCATCTTTAATTTGTAAACTGTTTTAATTTCATCTTTTAAACTGCTTATTTTCGTTTTCAAGTTTTGTACTCGCCATATTTTCTTAATACTCGGTAAAAACTTCTTCTAAAACCCAATTTTGAAACGTTTCTGCAATCTTCATTTTAGATTTCAGTATTAAAGAATATATGCCTGGTTCATTGATGAAAATAGTGTCTGGATGTAATTTTTGTAAGAGTCGCGATTCGATACCCTTGTCAGAAATCTATTGTTTTCAAGCTTTTTTTGTATTTTTTCTTTAACATGATCTATGATAGCTTGTCTCGTATTTTTAAATTCCAATATTTCTGCAACATCTTTAGCCTTAAACCAAATTTCATTATTTTCGTCAACAATCGTGCAAATGTCTTTATTATTGAATGTAAGTTGATTGTTGAGTAGGGTCTACAACTGACTCCATTTAGATAGAAAAAGAAATTTAACTAGTAATTTTTACATATTTCAGTATATAAAGTCTAGATTCCTTGATAAAAACAAACAGGATCAGGATGAAGATTGTTAAGGGGCCATTCGAATAGCCCCTTGTTTTTTAAGTAAAAATATTGAATTTTGTCATCATCATCAACTCATTTTTATTCCTTTTTCCAATCTTAAATATATTGTTGTTTTACTCTCATTATTTTAATAAATTTCCCTCAGAGTCTTGAATAGTCAGAACGATTTTTTGAATTCTTTTAATATTTTTTCTAATTGGAATATAATCGATTTCATTCGGTTTTTTCAACTGATTTTTGATCCATAAGCAACATTTGGGAAAAAAGTGTTACAAAATTTTCAGATTCTTTGTGTAAATGTTCGGTATGTATGATTTTCAAAACTAGGTTCAACGAGATTGCAGTGCACTTCAATTACATCGAACGGTCTAAATTTTGGGCGTTTTATTTCCTAAATATACCTGATTTGGCTCAATAGTTTCTTGAACAAACCCTAACAAATCTACAATAATTGCTGAAAAACATTATTCTTACTGGTGATTTTATTTTGAATTTTATTATAAAGATAATTTTTTTGCATTTCAAAACTTGTTTTTCGTCAAAGTTTAAAGATTTATCTGATTTGTTTGAATGTTTTCAGATTAATTTTTAAGGGAATTTTTTATTTGATCGAAAGTATAATATCCTTTGTTTAATACCATAGTATTTTGTTATGTTCTTCTCACTAAATCCTATGCAATAAGGAGAACTTTCACTAATATTTATTACAAAATTGTCAGAAATAAAAACCGCTTAAACCGATAAAATAATTTGATTCTTCCTCTAAGTGTATAGGATGTTCCAAGTTTAAAACTAATTTAGAGCTTTCTGAAGTCAACTTGAACAGCTTCATTTTCGCAAGCGTTGCTTCAAGATGAAAATCTTCTATTTAAATGGAGAAATTTTTTAAAGCAAAAAGATCAGATAAAACTTTCAAACGTTTGAAGAAAATAAGAAAGATCAATCAACCAATCAGATTGTTAATTGTTGGTTTCAAGTGGATGTGGATGAAAAACAACTTTAATTATTGAATTTTATCTACAATAGGTTGATTCCTTATTCCAATTTGTACGTTTTTAGTAAATCTTTAGAACAAGACGCCTATAAAAAATTACAAGAAAGATTTGAAAACATTGAGAAGAACTTAAACAAAAAAAATATCACATTTTTATAATGCTTCTGAGGACATAGTTCCCGTTAAGCGAATGTAAACCCAATTCTTTAATCGTTTTTGATGATTGTATTTTAGAAAATCAAGACGTTATTAAGGAATATTTCGTAATGTCCCGTCACAAAAAAAAACATATCTTGTATCTATCTTTCCCAATGCTTTTTCAAAGGTTGATAAACAAGTTATAAGAAATAACCTGAATATGTTGTGTATTTTTAAGCAAGATGATCACTATTCGAGAAAGATTTATAACAATTATGTGGGATCTGATATGAGTTTTAACCACTTTATTGAGTTATGTGATAAAAATTTGGAAGGAAGACTACGGATTTTTAACTATTAATCTAACTTTGAAGCCTAAAAATGGTAAATATCTGAATAAATTTTCTAATATAAATGCTGCTCAGTGGTCTCGATTAAAAATATTTGTTACAATTATTTTTTACATTATCTTTACTTTTTATTTACATTATGAAAATAACAGAAAAACGGTAAAATCTGTTCACGTTCCACGTTCACGTTCCACGTTCACGTTCCACGTTCACGTTCATGTTTCACGTTCGTGTTTCACGTTCGTGTTTCACGGTTCACGTTCATGTTTTACGTTCGTGTTTACGGTTTCACGTTCGTGTTTCACGTTCCACGTTCACGTTTTACGTTCCACGTTCACGTTTTTACGTTCCACGTTTCAAAATTTTCCTAAATAAATGGCGAACGTAACTTCTGAAGAAGCGAAAAAACTACTTGATCAAATCGAAAAGAAATTAATCAAAGAATTTAAAGAACAGATTCGAAATGGATGAAGAAGAAACAAGAACTTATTCAAAAAATTAATCAACCTGTAACTTCTGCAATAAAAAATGTTTGAGGGCAAAATTGAAAATGTTTTAAGCGATAATCAAAATTTTAATGAATTTGGTTCCAGTTGTACGACAATTTGCTGATATTTCGATTCCAGAATCTGAGTTTGAATTGCCAAAATTACCATCTTCAACACCATTTAGACCTCGAATCATTGAAGACTCTACCATAGTTGAAACCAATAAGTCCTGGAACAAAAAACGGATATAATAATTGGTGAAAATTGGTAAAAAATAATTCTTCCTAGAGCAAAGGATGATAAATTTGGTTTGTATTGGGACAGAAAAAAAGAAAAGTTTTATGATTGGAAATTTGCCCGTGAATTTTGAGCATAATGATATCATTATTAATGAAAAAAACATATAAAAGGAACTCAAGGTTTATGGAGATTATTAACAGGCCACTGATGTTCAAAAGACGGTTTATATTCTGAAGAAGGACTTGAAAAAGTATACTGAAATTTTATGGAAAATCTGATTCAATTTACAAAAATAATGATCCATCAACTAAGAAACCAAAGTCAAGTAAAGGTAAAAAATATCTCAATTTGATTAAACCAATTTGGGAAAAACGAATCGAAGGATCAGGTGTGAGAAAAATACAGTGATAATAAGATTGAGTACAGATATATCGACGATTTGACAAAACTCGATGGAATTATTATAATTATATTTATGCTCAAGAAAAGGCTGGAAACAAACAATTTTTTGAACGAAAAGAAAGCGATTAAAGATTTTATTTCGAACAAACTTGAATGAAATGATTGAAAAACCTGATGGAATTAAATATTTAAACGAAGTTTTGCCGGCAAATAAGTTCATCTATGATTGAGGGTAGCGGACTTTTGAATGATTTTAATCAACAATTTACCTTTTGAATTACACGTACCAACTTATCAGTATCTGGGGCCTGGCACAAAAACTCGAAAAAAAGACTAAAAAGAGGAGATACTGGTATAAATAAATTAGATCAAGCTGCTATGGAACACGATATTTTTTATGCAAAACATAGAGACACAAATTCCAGACATATAGCCAGATAAAGTTTTGCAAGATAAAGCAATGGATAGATTTTTATTCAAAAAGATGCTAGTTTAGGTGAAAGATTTGTTGCGCTTCCAACAGCTGGAGCAATGTTTTTGAAGAGAAAAACTAGGAATGGGAATCGAAGAGAACTTGAAATTTTAACTATATAAATGGAGGTGAACGTAAATTTCAGCAAAAATCAGAAAGAAAAAATAAAATCCGCTTTTAAGAAGAAAATACCCGTTAGTATTCAATTTAAAATAGATCAACTAAAAAATGGCGAAGATAAGATATTTTTTAACAAATAGACAATACAAAAACTCGAAAAACATAAGAAAAACAATAAAGGAACCAGAATAGAATTTTCTTATAATCAGTTGAAAGAACTTAAAAATGGTGGACTTTTGAAAGATTTATTAGATTTTGGAGAAAATATTCCAGTTGTTAAAAATGTTGTTCCTTATGTTCGTAAAGCTGCTCCAATCGTTAAAAAAGATGTGATTTCCTATTGTTCGAAACATTTTAAATTGGTTAGATAAAGAGTTGGAAGATGTTACAGGATCTGGATTAGATGAAAAAACTTTGAATTACGTGAAATCAAACATTGAAAAAAAAATTTAAACCTTTAAACATTCGGGGAATTGGAAGAAATCTGCAAAAATATTAAACATTTTAGAGGAATCTTCATGAGAGATACCATTACCTGAAAAAGTTAAGAAATTTGAAATGTGGAATTGTGAATTTAGACTCGATTATGGGAAGTGGAACGCATTGGATTTGTTATTATAAAAATGATAAGAATGCATGTTATTTTGATTTCGTATGGAAGAATTGAGGACAAACCACCTATAGAATTGATTAAATATTTGAAAAAATCAAGCGTTTCTACTACAATGATTCTCAGATTCAAGACTATAAAGATCCCCCAATTTGTGGTCATTTATGTGTTTTTGTTTTGAATGAACTGAGTACTGGTAAAGATTTTAAAGAAGTTGTTAACAAATTATTACTTAATAAATATGGATTCACAAAATATTTTTGACGTATTTGGAACACAAATTATTCAAAATGTAAGATAATAGTTTGAAATTTTGATAGTTTGAGAAATGAGTTTGATAACAAGTTAGAAAATTTATTACAAAACCTTCCAGATTCAGATATGTTTGCTGTCGAGATTGAAGATTTTAAAGCAAAATATGATAACAAACTTGCAAATTTCATGAGTTCAAATGAAGTTGCTGATAAAATAAAAACATTGGAAAAAGAAGTTGATGATGGTGTAAAAAAATTATTTACCAATTTAATGTCTCATATCGAAAAAGCTGATAAAAATTACTGAAGCGATCAAAGTTGAAAAGAATTATGTTAGTTTGGCTAATAAAAAAAAGAATTGTCGGTGTTCGACCTGGTATTGACAAACATGATGTTGTTGTTAAAGAACAAATTTTAAAACCTCTAAAATTATCAGAAAACATCGATATTGTTGATTTACATGATCCGAATGTTAAAAATGCCTTAGATTTTAAAGGAAAAAGAATTAGCAGTGTTAGTAAAGGAATTAATCCATTTGATGTTGTTGTAATGATTCAATTAGAAGATCCTATTAAAATGTTTAATGAACTAAAACAAAATTATGAGAAATCATAAACAGCATGTTAAAGATTTTACAACAGAAGTCTATGAAAAACTTGATGAAAGAAGTAAATGATCAGTAGACGATGTTGGTGAATTACTTGATAAAGTAAATAAACTAGAAGAAAACTTTAATACATATAAAAATAATGTTAATGAATTAGTTGGTGAAGTAATTAACAAAATTCTGGAAAATTTTGATACACGTTTCAATGAGAAAATAAACTTTTTTGAAAATTTTGGTACACGTTTCAATGAGAAAGTAACACGATAATAATGAATTACTTAAAAAGAATAGATGATCAATACTCTTTATATCTCGATTAAAGTAAATAAACTAGAAGAAAACTTTAATAAATTTAAAGAAGATGTTAATAAATCTTTTGAAAACATTGATAACAGATTTAATGGATTAGGCGGCTATGATGACTAATTTTCCTTATATAAATGGCGCTCATATATTGTGTGAGATGTAAAGAAAAAACTGCAACAAATGATATAAAATACTATGCAAACATCAATGGAGTTAAGAGAATTTCTGGAAAATGTGCTGAATGTAACGCTAAAAAAGAGCCAATTTATAAAAACTTGATTTGAAATTTTTTCCTAATAAATAGAGATGGCGGGACATTACAGTGCTTTCGATCTTTTTATCATGCAACACGAAAGAGATTTGAAAAAAGAACATTGGGATGACATTTCTCAAAAATATGAATTATCCGAAGATATGATGAGATTATACGTAAACAAATTGAATTGGGTATAACATTGATAAATATCAAACTTTATCATCAGAGTTCATTCAAGAAAATATACATTATCAATTAAAAGATCATATGTCTGTTCTTTGTCTCTATCAACACTTGAGTATAAAGTTTTTGGATGAAAATAAAGATACAGTTGATTGGAACAATATTTATAGATAGCGGTTACTATCCTGTGCAAATTTTTATTGAAATATGTGACCGAGATCGCAAAATTTAAGGAAGAGAATCCTGAATATGACGAAGTAGATCATTAAAAATGACTCTAATCTTTTTAATTATTTTACTAAAATTTATATCTTTTCTTATAAAAACGTACATTAGATCGATGAAAAAATGATATCTTTCTTATTACATGATGTTTAAAATTTCTAAATTTTCTCTTATTAAATGGCGGACTACAGAAAAATATGCTAGTGATATTGAAAGGGCGGAGTTTAAAAAATTTCTATCCAATTAGTAAACAACATTTGAATGAACCAAATAAAAGAACTGAGTTTAATATTGATTTTGGAGGATAACTTTTGCTCGTCTAACTTCCAGTTTTATATTTCTGGAACTTTAACAAAACAAGTATGGTCAAGCATATCTTGGAACTGATAATGTTAGATTAATCGATAATTTTATACCGTTTTTATTTTCTAAGATTGAAGTAAGAAAACACAATAAATTGATAGAAGAAGTCGAAAACTGTGGCCAATTAAGCACAATTAAAGGAACTATTTCGTATTCAAAAAGTGATGTTATTTCTCAAACTTCTAATGGCTTTGAATCAGATTTTAAATTTGGTGTTTTTGAAGCAGCTGGAAATTTATCTCATTTTGGATTAGCATTTTTGAAAATGTTACTATTCCGATCTATAAAGGAGGATTTTATCTAAGTTTTATAAGAGCAGAAGGACGATGATGTGATTCTGAAGACTGCAACTGGAAATGTTATGCCTGTTGATGGAAAAATAAACAATTACAGATTTTTTTATTAGAGTTCCAATGATTGATTATAAAACCACGAGTAAAATTAGGTTGATTGATGAAATTACAAAAAAGTCAAAACATTATGTTTTAATTTTCTAGATTGGCAATGTATTGAACAAAAAGGTATTTCCGGAACAACTTATTCGTTCGATATCACAAATATTTATAGAAATATCTTCAATCCCAAGTTTGTTATCATCGGTTTTCAAACAGATAGACAGAATAATCAAGAAAAAAATCCTTCAAAGTTTGATAGTTTGGATGTAAAAAAATATCAGAGTAAAATTGAACGGTTCTTATTATCCAGATGAATTACAAAAATTTAAACATTTCCGGAGGTCTTTTCAGAATCATGTATCAGATGTATCAAGATTTTAAGAAAGTTTACTGTAATAATAAGGAAATGTATTACAATCCTAAAGAATTTTTAGCGAATAGACCTATTTATGTCATTGATACAACAAAGAGTTTGACAAATATTTCTGGTTCAAAGAACGATATAATTATCAATATGGATTTTCAAAAAGCTGTTACAAACGCGATTTGTTATGTTGTTGTTGTCTCTGAGAAATGTTTAGCCTATGATGTGATTAAGAACGATATTAGAGAAATTCAGTAAAAATCACGTTATTTTCACTATTATTCATCGGATAATTTTAAAACTTTACAGAATTGTTAAAGACATTGATATAAGTATTCATTTTTAATTTCAAAAGAATATCTTAAAAAATGGGGATGATATATTAACAAAAAAACTATTCCAAGGTCATCTTAAGGGTTGGACCGGAAGTTATGATTTTAAAAAATACTTTAATATTTACTGATCCTATATACCAAATTTCAGCAAAAAAGCTCCAATAGTTCTCGAGATATAAGAGTTTTAAGATAAGGGATGATTGGGGTAGTTTTTGAAAATTTTGTTATTTTCATGAAATTTTAAGTTGAACTCGCTTGTTTTTGAAGTTTCAGATTTTTCTGATAATTTTTTATATTTTTTTATGAATATTAAGAAATAGGGGATGATTTCACCCTTATGGATAAGTTAAGTCGAAAGAGTTAAGTATTTACTATATGTGTACCAAATTTCATTAAAATCGGTTGAGTGGTTTTTGAAATATAAAATTATTAATAAATTTGTAAACTAGCACTCCTAATTGAACAACTTATATAGCAGAGATATAGCTTATAACTTTCGAGACTCTCCGTAGCTCAGTTGGTAAGGACGCTTGCCTTCAAAGCCTGAGGTTCTGGGTTCAAATCCCAGAGCTTCAGGCGCGCTTTTTATTGAGGAAGACATGGTTGTCGTTCAGTGGTTGGGGACAAGTCTTTACACGAGTGGCCATAGTGTAATGACTATAGAACAAGCCGAGTAATGACAACTGTGGTTGGCGCGCCATTTGCTTCCTCACCTTTCCACTTCATTCCTTAATTCCTTCTCTTCCTTAATTCGTACATTCCTTCTCTTCCTTAATTCGTTCATTACATTCATCATTCACATCATTCATTAATACAACATTACACTTACAAAACACCCGACACAAATTCCCTAATTGTATCTCTCCATCAACTTCTACACAGTAGTTACCAAAGAAAAATGAGACTTGGGAACAAAAAAATTCCAGAGTCTAAGACCCGAATTACAGCTCCTAGCCATTAACTTGGTTGGACAGTAGCAGTGCAGGGCCAAGTCTCTAAACAATAGACACCGTAGAAGTTGAATGTGATGTGATTCCCCATAGCGCAAACACGCACACTAACAACACTACACCAAAGACACAATCATTCATTTTGTCTTTTACAATAATTGATGATGTTCATATTATTCTCTTTCATTCCTTCTAAAACTTCAAAAATATACTCTTTCGCTGATGAAAAATCTCGATTTCTTCCGGAATAATCTTTGTAGTCATAGACAAAAATATCCTAAATAGTTGTACAATAGAATGAAATTATTTCTATTTATCTCTGTTGTAGAAATGTAAACACAAACATTTGCGCTGAAAAATTTATATCTCGGCAGACTTAGTTCCATAATCTCCATTTATAAAAAAAATCTTTTTGTTTAAATGGAAGAGTATAATGCCAACTGTTTACAAGTGTTCTAATAGAGGAGAAATTATCGATAAAAGATATTTAGTTTGTAGAGGTTGTAATTTAATTTTGTTAGAAAGACCTAAACCTAAGAAATTTCGAAAATAAATTAACACATTTGAATAACCTGCTTACAAAATTGCAATATGGAGACAAGAAGCAAACAAAATTTGTTACAGAATTTAGAAAACAGAATAAAAAATTTTTACTTATCTCTTGGAACCATTGACAAAATTATTTTCCTTTTCAAAGAATTACATTAGGTTTGTAGGTATCGATACACACGTTTATTATGAAAAGATATTACCTGTATTTTTTCATTATCTGGATGTTGAATTTGTTTATGATTTTGAACCAGAAATCCTCGATGATTTTATAGTACATTTGGAGAAATTAAACGAAGAACCTCTTGAAAAGAATGCGGTTTTTTACTCACATTCTCCCCGACTTCTCGAGTGTAAGGTTAGCGAATTTCATTTTTTCCGTCTTTAAATTTTTTTCTATTTAAATGGAGTTCTTGAAAGAGTTAAATGATATTGGAGAATGTAAGTTTAAAAGAGTATAAGAAGTTAAATGAATTGGAAGAAAGGAAGAAACATAGAATCTTGAATTTGGAGAAAATGAAGATAAATTCGGGTTTACAATAATTGCCGAGTTGGAAGATTGTAAAGTACACTTGCCGAACAGATTTTTGACTGTTTTGGATGAGAAAAAGATTAAAGAAATTAAACAAAAATGAAAAATTACACTTGATTGTTACTGGAAAGAAGACTATAAAAGATAAAGAAATTATAACAATTAACTTTGTAGAATAAAGTCTTAACTCTAAAACTTGCAGTCCCTCCCCACGTCATAGTACTGTTTTGATAACCATAGTTGGTGTCTTTCTTCATAGGAATCACATGGAATATTATCTACAGTAATACCTTTTGTTTCACACAAAATGTGGCTATATTCTATAAGAAAAATTCTATAATGCTCTTTAATGAATTGTGTTGATAAATCTTGATACTCACAAAAATTCCCTAAGAAATTCATCAATTAAGTCCTTGATTATCTTGAAAGAACGTATAATATGGGAAAAATGTCATAAAAAAACGATTGAAAACTCTCTGTTTGTTTATTTTTTACTTTCTTTTCAATATCTTTCGTAATTATATTAAATATGTAATCCCTTACTTTTTAGTTTTTTGCCGATAGTAAAACACTCCATTAGACGTTTTTTCTGCAAAAGGACTTACAAGTTCTTTGAATTCTGTATCATTTAAGGAAAGTATCAACTGTTCTTTAAAAATGTTTTGGTAATTCGTTGAACTCGTTTAAAATTGTCTTTCTTTGTAAGTTTTTGAAATGCTAGAAACTGAAGAGAGCTTGGTGAGTTCATGTTGTTTATTTAGTAGAAAAGTTTTTTATTTAAAGTACAGTATGTTTTTAGTAAAAAATGTTTTAAATTGATTTAAATTTTATTAAGATAAATCCTTTATTCGTAGCAGATTTGACAACATTTTACAAAGCACAGCTTAAGAAAGTAGAAGCTCAGATTTGGTTAATTTTTCATTCCACAGAGTAGATAGTAATGTACCGATCGCTTTTGGAAGACGAACGACTGTAGATTCGGTTAATTTTTCATTGAGATTTGCTGTGTTATTTCTCAGCTTCCTTTATGGTACATTGAACAGTATTTTACATTGCTTTTCGGTCGGCTCCGAAAGTGCGCCAGGAACCCCATATTACTATCTACTTATATATATATATATATATATATATATATAAATATATATTGATGTATGTGTGTGTGTGTGTTTTTTTTTTATGAATGGAAAGTATCCTTGAGGGTTGGATTGTTTTGCACGAGACAACAACAAATATATGTATTACCTTATGGTATGGTTTTGTGATAAAATATTATAGAATTTCCAACTGTATATAAATTTCCCATTTTTCAAGACCAAAAAATATTATAATGTAAATCATTTTATAGTAACTATTAAAATCTAATACTTTTAACGTAATATATCATATGATGGCTTGACTTATATTCTATTTCACTTACGTAAAACATTTTACGGTACATATTGAAGGGTGACAAAAGCTTAATATTGTACCATGCAAGGTGATCAAGTAAGGAAGCAATCAATGATTGAGAGCTCAGAAAATATTAACTTTACAACAAACATCCATTTGGAAAGTTAATCTTATTTTTATCCTTATAACGTGGTTAAAATGTTTTTAAATGCCGGTGAATAAAATATATCGATAATTTTTGTCAGGAAACACTTGAAAATAATGTCATTGGACATGTTAAATTATCCTAAAACGAAACCATATATGGTTTTCTCAACGGCAAAGTAAATTACCAATGCTCTATTATTTTATATATGTAACAGTGTCACTTGTATATAATTAACAAAAAAACTGTATGGAATTAAAATTATGTAACTACAAACAAACAATAAATGAAATAGCTTTGCTGTCAGTTTAAAGGATCAGGCTACAAACATGGCCACCTAGAATAGAACAACCTGTATAGTACGAGTATAGAACGCAAACCAAAAGCTGAACTGGAAGAAGGACAATACCACACAGTACCAAATAAACTCCGAATATTCTGACGTTATCAAGAAGATGATGCTTCCGATGATAAGAGAGGTTCAGTAAGCCGACTCGTTATCTGCATCTCCCTAAGAAAGGCAAGATATACAAAGGAGCTGAGTCTACATGTGAATGATAAATTATAGATTGTTCATATGGAGATAAAAACATATTCACAGATAATTGTGGTTCATTACCCAATACTCCAATCCACCTCGTTCTGCCATTCCCCAATCCATGCATTATGCAATCGAGTGCCTGGATGATGGGGTTAATCAAAACTCCACGATTTTAATCAAACACAGTGCATTTTTTATCTAAAAAATATGTTAATCATGTGATTTTGTGCTTGAATACAGATGTTTCTTAAAATATGAGAAACTTCATGAGTGCGCGATTCGCCTGAAATATTTACTTTCAAAACCCCTATAACTTGAGGATGTGTTTTAAAAACAAAATAATTATTTACTTTAGACAATTTAGACTATTTGTAAAAATGTCAACTTAAAATAAAAAAATAAAGATATAGGGGAGTAGTGCAATAGACATTAAAGGGAGGTAAGCCTGAATAATAACTATAATTACGGCTGAATAGTACCGATCTGGTGAACAGAGAAAAACATCTTCGAGATAGTACCTAAATTCTGGCTCAGATCACGTGAGCTCTCAGTTACTCCAATGTAATCTGACTTTGGAAAGTGGCATAACTGGAGGCCAACTGACCTACAAACAAAAACACATAATTAAAATAAAATGAAACAAAAATAACAAATATAACGGAAGGAAACAAAAGAAACACATACAAATAAATAGAATAAAGGGAAAAAAATAATGGTCAACTTGCAGAATATGAAGACGACAATATACGTCACTTTTGTTACAGGAACACAAGGAAAATAAATGTAAAATTCCATGTCTAACTAAAAATTACAACAATATTTTTTTCCCTCTAACACAAACCAAACGGAGCATCCAATACACATTTTTTTTAAATAATACACTGTTCGAAAGTAACTCCACTGTTGTAACTAAATTCAAGGACCTCGAATACATAGATGGCTAATAGCGGAGACAAAACAGAAAAAACTACGAAATCTAACAAAATCTACTACGAAGCAAATCTGACTAATCATGTAACACGAAAGAAGTGTTAATAACCAGATGTGCAAATACTATGCCTATAGGCAAACAAGAACCAGGGCACAGAGGAAAAAAACGAATAATCAAATTGCACCATAGAGGTAGAACCTGCTATAAAAACTAAAGAAAAGAGGAAAATAACTCTTGAATTATCCTCATATGTAATTGATAGACCTGCTCTGACCTCTAAAATTCCTTGTAATTTTGCGCATGAATGTTGGTGCCTGGTTATCCCCTCCACCAATGCCTACCCCTCCTTAGCTTCTATCTCCCCCACCTAGAAACCCGACACCCCTCGGTCCTGCAGATTGATTGAACTATTATATTGTACAATTATGGATCGCGACCACCCAAAATACTTTCTAACTATAAAAAATACTATTTGAAGAAATTTTATAAATGTGGTTTGAGATTGATGTAGCTAATATGACTAATGTAAATTAGAACCATTGTACTAATGCAAATATACTACTAGGACGTAGTATCTTCAACCAAATATTTACGTTTTATTTTGGATTATTAGCAATAAAAATAAAGAAATGTGCATTTCTCAGAAGATTTTGTGCCACACGATTTTTATTATTGTATTATTAGGACGCTACAGATCTTTCTTAAAACTGTGTCGTCTGCATGTATGTCTGATTAATAACACTTGATAGAAGATCGTTGAGATTTGAAACATGGTAAGATAAACGATTTGATAGTAGGGCCAAGGAAGAGCCTAATGATTTTGGATTCCACAGGTGTGATGACAGCAAAGTTGAAATAATCATGGGACAGAGTTACAATCAGTTCTATAAAGACTTTCGTTACATTCTGACGGGTTATTCGAAAGTCGGTTTTCTTGGTTAATGTTTATAATCTATTTTATTTATTTTTATCACATTTTTCTTATTTACTGTTTCTTATCGGTTTAGTTATCTATCACCTCCCGATGTGCTACTTACTATGTAAGCTATCGTTACGAACTGGCTGAACTGGAGTCCATCTTGTTTTTAAACAATACAAACAATGTTAAGACTCAAATGGGTTTGTGACCTTACTTTAAGGGGTTTATGAGAGATGTTTCATTTTAAAAATGTAATAAATCAAGGTGTGTTTTTTTAATTCTTTGAAAGTTTTATTGGGTTTTCGTAAAAATATCACAGACCTTTTATACTTCATCAGTGTTAATAGCACACAAATTACATACATTACAAGACAAAAATCGTTTGGAAGCGTATTAATCATACGTTTAAAATGACTCACCGACGATGATTCTACAACCAAAAATAGTGGCTTATAAGTACAGATTTAATATTGGGGTCTCATGAGGTCAAATTCGTGGTCATTTAACTACAGCCGTCTCTGTCTGGAGGAAGTGTTAATTTAAATCACTCAGGGTGACACAATCTTTCTAAATTTACTAAAAAAATCAAGAAAAGTTTAGTTACATGTTATGTGTCATTTTGAACTGTTGCAGGTTAGTTGTAAAATAAGCGTATGCAAATAAGAGCACTGTAAGAATAATATGACTCAAAAATAAAGCATATTTAACGATATTTTAACTATGGATCGGGAAGTGGATAATGTGGATTTTGAAACGTATTATAAAACGGGTTTAATTATTACAATACAGTTTTTGTAACTATATCACTGTGCAGGTTCATTACAAGTCCCATAGAATACATCGGGCCAACTATTATTGACTCAATTTCGCTGTGAAGGGATATGAATGCAGAGTGAGATGGGGAGAGACGTGTATGTGGAATGGAGATCTGCAAGCCTCAGATACTGCTGGGACGGTACTTCACAGGTGAGTCCCGCGGGAAATGTCTATCAAAAGAGCCCTTGTGAGAAATATATTCAAATTGGAATTGTGAAATTCCTTTTATCGACTCAATGATTCACTTTAGTTCTAGTATAATATTCAGAAAAAGTAGGTACATTGTATATTTAATCACATAATGCTGGATATTTGATTGATATAATAAAATATCATCTAAATAATAATATTCATAGACAAACGTTGGTACATATTAGATTTGTTTAAACAGATATTTGGGTTTTTCAATCGCATTTAAGTTTTGATACTTCAACACAAGCCTGTGTAATATAAACAGCAAATACAGAACATTGATTCACTAAAAGTGGGGGCTCTGTGGTGGGGCCATTTCAATCTGACATAGCCACCTCATATTACAGGATTTATGTAAAAATTACGCATTGACTTTTAGCCATACTAAAGAAATAAAATATACGTGCAAATCTTAAATCCATAATTAAATTGGCTACGACTGTGTTATAGAAATATTTATTTAGTCATACAAGCACAAACAACTTTATAGAGTTTAGATTTTATCAATTTTACTTACAATTCCTGACTTATACGCTGTTTTACCCATAGGATTGTATCTTGGCGTGGACACATTGTGATATTAAGCTTCTATTTATTGCGGAAATAAGCTTAATTAATTTCAAACTTAAACGTTCTTTATAGTTCGACGATTAGCAGATGTTGGCTTTAGAAAAAACATTTGAAAAGGTAAAAAGAAATCAAAGCATTAAGTTAATCTTTCTTATCCAAATTACAAATAGATATAAATTAGATATCAAATTAAACTAAATGTTTAAAAACTTTCTTTTTACTGTATTAAATAAGTAAAATAATGGTACTATGTATGATGTTACTTTGGTCGTCCTCTGTTCACGACTTCAAGTTTAATTGAGTTTGACCCTATTTCGTTCGACATATATTTGAAATTAAAATACTGTGTATTCCTTCAAATAGAAATACATTTTGGATTTTTTTTTCTACCTTAAGAAAAGATAGCGAATTAAAATTTTACAGTAACTCAAATAATTTAAATAAAGATTTAATTTAATGTTTATTACATTGCACTATGTGTGGAAGATTAAAACAACAGTTTATTATATTAATAGACAATTTAATATGGAGAAGTAATCATGAAATGGAAAAACGAAAATTACCAGACATAATTAGTCCTTAACCAGTCTAGTTGTTAGGTTGCACTATTTATGGTAAGACAAATAGGTATTCGTACAAGTATAATATGTTTTGTGGGCTTTAAGCTACTGAGTAAATAAAAAGTATCAATTAAAGTAAATTTAAGTACTTATTTGACAAACAAATTATCCTCAATAAGATTTTTTTTATTAAAATTTCACAAGCCAAAGTTTAAATGACCTTCAATTGTGGAAATACTACTGTATTAGCAATGAAAGTTAGGGCAAGAAGTAAGAAAGTTTCGAGCTAGCCTTGAGTGTCCCATTCTGTAATAACATTTTTAGTTGGCGTAGATATGTGAGATGAGATAATTTATAAAAAACGTTATTACTTTTATCAATATTATCTATGGAATGATACAATTTTTCCAATAAGTTTTAAATTTTTCGAATGGTTAAAAGTAATTATAATTAATTTACTTTTCTTACTTTTAGTTAAATAATGTTAACTTTGATATTATTCGACTGTCATGTCTCAGTAAGGACTATGATATCAGATATGCATGTCAAGATATTCAATCCATAAACTATTTTCAGGTAATCGAAAACTGTTCAATTGGTTTTAATATACTATTTCTTGAGTTCGAATAACTAAAAATATATTGTTATTCTAATATTGAAAATACATTATGATACAATAGTAGCAAATAATAATGGTTATTGAATTAAAATAAAATAAAAACGAAATTTTAAAAGTTAGGAAATATGCTCTATGAAATACTCTAAAAAATAAATATTAATAATAAGTTAAGATACTCTCTATTTCAGCTTATAATTTGGTACAGACCTTACACATTGTGTAAGTTTATAAGTTTTCAATCTGCAACGCCTCCAGGTGGTCGAATGACTTTTGTTTGTAGGCTTTCGCAGCACTACATGAATCTAAGCGGGATATTTGGATTGTTTTTGTTTTTATGGGACATATATGTTAATTTTGAAATGTCCACTACTTTATATTTTTTCCTTGGTTTTTGATTTTGAAAGCTATAGATAGTAGCGGCAGATTCAAATTAGTGTAACAGTCACGCTTTTTACTGGTACCTACTCTGCATCCTTATTATGTTTAAGTAGATATTCTCACAGGCCCAATGCCTTAAGGACCCACCTCAAGTAGGGATGGAGCTTTTGATAGTGAGGTAACTTTTCCAATTTAATATATACCAACTTCTCTCTATCAGGCTTCTACTGTTTCAGTTAATATCGTAATAATCGTTATGAGAGATTAAATGGTATATTAAAAATACATATATACACTTAGGTGTACACTGGTAAGATTGTTTCCTGGAGTTCGCAGTAATGTTTCCTAATATAAAGGAATGAAGAGATTTATATGACTTTTCATTCTCCTGAGTTCAACTTTAAAAATTTTTACATAAAGTCGGTAGTCTGAGAAAAGCGTATTTTCGGGGAAAAGTAATATTCTATTTTAATTAACCCTTGAAAACTATTTCTAAGCATCTCAATGGTACTAATTCTTTGTGGTTGAAGTGTCAATTGATGAATTTATCAAGAGTTAGTTTAAAGTTCCATATCCACCACTGGCAGTCAAGCGGAGGCGTTTTATAAATAAAATTGTGAAGGACGTAGTTGCTGAGGATAAGAAGCTTTATTCGAAGGAAAACTCAAGCCTTTGTTACGAATGATACAGAGTGAGATACACTACGGGGTGTTGGAAATAATCATGAAGGAGTACTTGTTTAATGTTTAGCAAGGCGAATAAGTCACAAAGTGTTTAGAACTGACGTTATAATCACGTAGTAATTTATGTTAAACCGTAACACAATTCCCAAGGTCAAATGAATGCTCAAGGTGTGTATAATAACGCACCCGACCACGCTCTCCATATATAGCCAACGAGAGCGTTCTAAATAAATTGGACCAAGTCTCCAAGCCATGGCTTCCCAGGGAAGGTGGCCTTAGTCAGGAGAGCCCAAAGCCCCCCCCCCCTTGGTCTCTTTTACATGGCGATAGCAGAGTGTGAAAAAACTACACAGGCGGAATGATCATGAGAAGTAGCTTGTTTAGAGCTCGGGTGTAGTAACTTACAAAGTGTTTCACACTGACGTTGTTCCATTGACCGGTAATAGTTAGTTGTCAACGCTAGTTGAGATGAAATAAGCACACTGTGTGATAATACTGTCACATAAATCAATAAATTAATTATATCCATGTATTTTTATTGTAAACACTATATTAAAAAAATTTTTTCTGAAAACTCTAATAGAGGAAACGATTAGTATAGATATACTATGGAGAGATCCCTTGTGGCACAACTAAGCATACTAGAAAAGCTGTACTTTTTAATTTATTACAAAATAAATAACATAAATAAAAGAAAAAAAAAGAATGCAATGATATTATAATAATAAAATTAAAATTAATTAACACATAAGAGTAATCTATCAAAAAACTTTGATGTTTTAACTGTTATAAGTTACTTAAAACATTCCTTGATCTTCTATCTTTCTGGGGAAATCCTATGAGCAAGTTTTGTTTTTTTTTTTCTCGATCTTATATTTAAAAAAATGGTAATCCTTAGACAATAAAGATGCCAACCACAGTGGTCCTTGTTAAATATGGATAAAAATACAGGAAACTCAGAAATAATATATAAATTTAAAAGTCGCGAGCATTGACGGAACGGTTGAAGAGTCTATTGGGAATCTTAATGGAATAGCTTCATATATATTCAGATTATCACTATAATCAGGAAATTGCAAATATATAAATAAAATTAGATTTTAGTTTTATTAGAAACAGTCGCTTTATTTAAACGTCTAAAAACTATAGGAGATTTATTTAATTCCGATAAATTGTTGGAATTAAAAACCATGTATTAGTGCTTAATAATAGCGCGTGATGTGGCGTATTACTTATTGGAAACAAGGTAATAAGCTGGGGAATAATACTTTACAGGGATTAATATAATCTCGTGAATACATGTTTTTTTGTACAGAATTCATGTAATGTCCTACGCTTCACTTTCCTGCAAATCTGTATGCGAACTGAGTTTAAATTTAAATATGTTCATTTGATCTAAGAGTGAAGAAACTACTGTATTCCTTGCTATTACAGTGGTAAATAATTTGGTACCATTTCAGTTGGAAGCAGCCAACTGTTTCAATACATACGGTAGGGACGAGGTCGTAAGTAAACAGGATAGTTGGAAGCTTGATGTATTTGACTGAGCAACTAAACATATGGTGTAAATTGGCGGGTCAAACTAGTCAAACATAGTTATATTGACTTAGTGCACAATTACAGAGCTCTAATATTGAGCTATCATGGACACACGTAACAGGGGTCAGATGGTGGACTGCAAATACAGGAACGCGTGTTGATCTGTAAATTTACATCTGTCACTCACACACGTTGTCCCTGCGTCATGCCCTCCTATCGACTATTGATCACAATCCATCTCCAATGATCGATTCACTCTGTTTTACTGATTATACGGTAAACTTTTAAACCGTCCTAAACAGTCACGATTATGAGTAATACAGGTAGAAATATTTAATGAACATGAATCATTGTGTCAACTTACTGCGCACGTATATTAAGGATGATGGCCTATGAGTTTTGATTGATTCATCAAGACAACAAAATACGTTTTAGGTTGTTGCGGCCATTAAGAGAATAATATACAATACTTATAATGTTGTTTTAATGAATTGAAACCTTTTCACAACACCTTTTTATATTTGTAACCTAGCTGTAACCCCGAGCGGCTTTTCCGCACGCTTTGCGTAAGCTTTGCCCGTATTATGTGCAACTATCTGGTTTCAAGTGAAATTATATTTCCATGTGCCGATGTCGAGGTTTGCCTTTTTGCCACGATCAAGAAGAAATCTGTGTATGTTTTATAGCCATCATACACTTACATGGTGTAATTTATTATAAAGTGGTCTAACACTCAAACTTTAAGATTCCAATCGAGAAGTGTAATCTTTTAAGACCAAATATATATATATATATAATAACTTATAATATAGTTTTTGGTATATTTAATATAAAAAAACTGTCCCTCGTAATTGCAGTTTTATAGTGTGTCAGCGCGCGCTTTGAAAACATGTACCTTTTTGCAGTAACTTGGCCTGGTGGCCAATTAACATCAATGGGCATCCAGTATAATATAACCTTTTTCTGTGGAAAAATACATATTACGGGTACATTAACAAAATTTTCATAATGGTCGGTTAAATTAGTTTACGATCTCCATAAAGGACAAACACACTAAACTAATTCATTTAATAGTTAATATATATATATATATATATATATATATATATATATATATAATCCATTATCACAAACTCTTTGCAAAAACTTAATTTATGTACCCTTATAACAGATTACAGAACAAACATTTATATGGTAATGTTTATGGAGTTTTTAAGAAACATAATACTTCCACTGTGTTCACCCTTATAAAAATTATTGCTTTATATATAAGTGGATCTTAATAGTCCATTATGAAGTTAATGTAACACGTGTTACATTATAGAAACATACATAAACTAACCACACCTTAAAGCTTGGTTCATTATAAGTTTTTATTTGTCGTGCACATACAGCTACTGAGATGTCAGTTTAAAACCTTTTTTTCTTTTCAACTTTACCTGCAATATCTAAAGAGTTGATCGATAGGTCCTAACTATAGAATGCCGGAAGATGAACTGGTTGGATTTGGATGGAGGCCCCTTAGTGTTAAAGACAAGAGTTTACAAGAGTAAACTTGAGGGAGTACTGTCCAATCTCCACAGAGACTTTAGCACTCACTGATATTATAGTGCACTACCTACCCTCTACAATGGTGGATGTGTAGCATGAGATACTCGAAGAGGAGGCAGACCAAATACCCCCAACCTGATCACGAGCGTATTGTGTCATTTTAACCAGGAAAGCCCAGCACCGAGTTCCTTTTTAGTACCAAGTGCATACTAAAGAGGTTCCTGAGAAATTTGTCCTAAATGCAACAAGAAATTGCTATTTAGTCCAAACAACACCCAAAATGGGTATTCAAACCTAGATGCCGAGCAGTGATGCGTGACTTAGTGCTAAGGTCCAGTCAATAGAGTTTTTTTTTTCGCTAATGTTTAACGTAGTATCCGTTAAATTTGAAATTTCCAACGAGCTGGCCGTAGGATCACGCGTTTCAACTGTTTTTCCAGAGAGACTTTTTAATTTTGATATTGTTCTGTTAACCCTACTTCTGGATTTAGATGTTTTCCTCTCTAGTTCATATTTAACGCTCCTAGAAGTAATTTTTTTTAATGTTTATTTAAGTGTTTGAATTAAAAAGAACAATATCTTTCGTGTATACTTTTTTCCCGAACACATATTTTCTGTAAGAAAATAACGAGTCCGTCCTCTAAAACCCAAATGTGGATAGTGCCAAAAACTCTGGCTTGAGTAGTCCAAAACTTCCTTAAAGATTCCTGAATTCTAAATTAAAAACGTGCCACTTAGTT